>NW_008751985.1:415870-425126 GCF_000715545.1 Opisthorchis viverrini | reverse complement strand
CTGTTTGATGGGGAGCCTGTCAAAAATAAACTTGCTGCGTGGATGGAGGTGTTCCAGGTAGTAGGAAATAACCCTCAAGCAGTCATGGTACCGGCGAACATGGAAACTTGCCGGACAATCAGTACGACGTGCGCTACAACGTATACACAGTCAACCATCAACTTACTAGGTGCGACGAATTCCACGGCTTCTGCTTCGTCTGCAGGGATGTCTGCTGCAACGTTTGGAGGCCTTTTCATACAAAAGTAGCTCATTGCTGCTCTTTTTGGAGTCAATACGTACGAAAAGAACGAAGTGTTTCGTCTGGCACTCTTTCAAAGCGACTTGAAATGCATTGAACGAGAAAAAACTTTGACGAGCTAAATTCTCCACAAAATCATCCTCCGCATTCACGTGCTCAGCCATAGCAGCCATTTAAAATATGAATATCCCGGGGCTTGGATATCATGTGGATTGAGTAGATTTAAACAACTTTCAACAAAACTGCGTCCGTTTGGGAAGATCTCATACGCCCGGAAAATTACCATCAAATGTTAAAACTTTATGTTAAAGTTTTCCTCCTTCGAACCACGGCTTCAGAGAAATTTTTGGCATGCGTCTAGCCCACGGCGGTCGCGTGCTTCGGCTCTCTATTCTGATTTCGCTCGAGCTTGCAGCGGCCATTCGCGAGTCTCATGTACTAACTCTGGTACCAAGACATTTCAGACCGTCTTCGGGATCTATTATATGTGGGAAATGTTCAGAAGACCTCTGGACCAACATAAGTGGATTATTGTTTATTCGCTAACCTGGGCCAACGCCGAACTATTTTAAAGAGAACAACTGTTAGTGGGTCTGTTCCATCTGACCTCTTTATTTTTGTATACCCAACCTAGCGTTATTATTTTTATTTCTTTGCAACATACTCCTGGTAAACTAACTTATTGGGTAGCCAGACCACCACACTGCTCATATATGATAGGTAGGAGGAAGTATATGACTATTTGGAATCATTTGTTGGGCATCTTGTTTTCAGTCTTTTTACCCACTTTCTAGCTTCATTATGGGCTTTAAAAAGGCCTTTATGGACTATTGACTCTTTAATACCGGTAAATGGGATCAGAAACTTTGGCGAAATTCTCAGTCCCCAGCATGCTCGATAGGGTACCCGTTCAACCGAAAGCCACGTCAAAGAACGAATGTACTGGCGCTGTATTATCTATATATTATTATCTGCATTTTGTTCATGAAGTGGCCAAGAGTCATGGGTCGGCCATTAGTCGATCGCAGGAGCACCGATTCTACAGTACATTTTGAAAAACTTGGAGATCCATTTATTTGGACGGTAAGCTCGTCTGCGTTGGACCATGGAAAGTTCGAAGAAGATTGCATTTCCCTTCTGTCCGATCCAGCAATGGTCTCTGGAAAATTCCCTGGAAATCAAAAAGCATATATGTGTATGCATATAAATATATTCAGGTAGCGAGCGCCCAGTGGGGTGACATTAGTTTGTGCAACATTTTCGCAGCCGAAGCTCAACGAAAATCCTGTGAGAATCATCGTGCATGGAAAATAATGGGCTTATCACTCTTACACAAACCGTTATCCCAAGTGAGAACTTGCTTCGCGAAACTGCGGCAGCTGCACCAACTTCTATATATCCGGATTTCTTGTATAGGTGATGTTTAATTAACTCCCAGAATGAAGCCTGTTAGTTGCACAGTAAGTTTATCCACCGTGCAGAACAAAAGCTACACGTGGGGTGAAGTTTATTCAATCTAGATGGTACATTTCTCTTCATTCGGTTCGACAGTTTTTATCTACCATTAAGCGGTATCCTCTCGTTTATCGGACCCACTTCCGCACCTCATTATCTTTCAGTATGTCAACGGTCTCCATCCTAAGTTCTCTTGATTCAGTTGCAAGAATTTTGTCTGAGATGTACCACCACACTGCAATGGGGGTTTCCAACCACCCCTGTCGTGTTCCAGGAAACTTGAGTTCAGAACTATTTGGCGGCAGCTAGTAGCCCCAGGTGAAATCAGTGGGAGGACTTAGGGAAGTGAAGCGGAGAGGCCTTCTGTTTCCAGCTAAATATATAGCTGCCTTATATTTCCCCTTCCGTAGCCGCTTTCCGCTATTCACGCTAATGAGCTCAAGGGTGATTGTGCTGGAATTCCTTGCAAACGCGTGGCTGTATTGGCGTTTCTTCATTCATACCCAAACAAGCAATCACGTGCTCTTTGGTGTGACCTAATGACTCAGGTAACCACGGTCCCTTGTACTCGTATCTCCACTAGTTTTCACTCATCTCGAATACCTGTTGTAACTGCTAGGCCCGTGTTTATTTGCGACGTTGATAATGAGACTGCTCCTATGCACAGTAACATAATCAGATGGTCAATGACGGTCTTTTATACCCTTAGCTATACGCGATGCGGCTCGTCTTCGCTAGCTACAGTAAACATCAGCGACCGGTAAAAATAAGGCCTCAGCTATGCGTGATGGCCACATCTGAAAGCCTGTTATACTCATAACTGTACTCGAAGTCATCTGACTTGGCTATTGATCGTACCTATTGAGTCAGTGTCCTTGTACATACATACCTAATCCAATAGCGAACGATGGACCTAATGCTCAAAACTGTCCGCGATATCGCCCACATTGACTACTTATTGAAACTGCTAGGCCAGTGCCTATATGCGACGCTGTTTAGTAGGCCTCAGCTATGTGAATTGTCCTGATTTAACTGCCAACGACGGCCCGCCATGCCCATAAATGTGCGTGCTCTCACTTATGTCTGCTACTTATATCATCATGGAGAGCATGAAATCAGTGTTAAACACCGATTTCCACTGCCATACCTGCCTGCCACCTGCAGTAAACACGAAGTGGGTATCTATGCGGGTCGATAGAAACCAGGTTCCAACAATGCATGACATCTTAACGAACAACGGCTACCCGTCATACTCGTAACTGCGGTTGATATCACCTACCTTGGCCGCTTATCGTAGTTGCAAGACCTGTGTCTACGTGCAACGCTGGGCATAAAGCTGACGGTCTTCCATACCCTTAACTATACGCGATGCAGCTTATCTTCGCTACCTACAGTAAACATCAATCCAATATTTATGTCCCGACCGGCAAAAACAAGGACTCAACTATGGGTGATAGCCTAATCTGACAGCCTGTTATACTCACAACTGTACGCGAAGTCACCTAATTTGGCTATCTATGGTCATACTCATACTTACTCGGTGGCGTTTATGTTTGTTACCTTTAGTAAACATTACAACTGTAGTCGACGTAACCTACGGTAGCTAACTATAGTAACTGCCAGGCCCGTACACATGCTCGTAGCTAACCATAATGCCCCGGCAACACATAATAGACCCAACCCAACGATCATCACCTGTCAACCTGCAATCGCCACCCAATTTGATAGCATACTCCCAACTCCTACTCTTGATTGTGCCCCCTCGACAACTCCCTCCATTACCCGAAACAATGAGCTGTCGCTCACCTCGACTACTTAGCGTAACTGCTATTCGCGACGCCGATTATGAGGCCTCACCTATGCACAGTGGCCAACGACGGCGCTTTATACTCATACCTCCACGCGTCGATAATGCGCCCGCCATTGACGAATTGCATTTTATTCATTGGCATCACTGAAACAGGCTTAATCGGTGGTCGCTCCATTTTTCATTTTCTTGAGATCCACTTAACGAGACAAGGATTCCGAAACGGAAGGTGGGCAAGCAATTAATCTTCGGGTACAGCATTTGAACATCTGGATATAATGTTTGCTTACCTAGTGGTTCATAATTTTCAGTACCGGGCGTAACTGCTATTCGCGACGCCGATTATGAGGCCTCACCTATGCACAGTGGCCAACGACGGCGCTTTATACTCATACCTCCACGCGTCGATAATGCGCCCGCCATTGACGAATTGCATTTTATTCATTGGCATCACTGAAACAGGCTTAATCGGTGGTCGCTCCATTTTTCATTTTCTTGAGATCCACTTAACGAGACAAGGATTCCGAAACGGAAGGTGGGCAAGCAATTAATCTTCGGGTACAGCATTTGAACATCTGGATATAATGTTTGCTTACCTAGTGGTTCATAATTTTCAGTACCGGGATGAGTGATAAATGTATAGTCGTTGCGGATTGCCATGGGTTCATTGATTCGCCATTTGAGGCATTCGAGTTACAATCACAGGAATTCCTCGTCATCACAGGATTCGAAAGCAAGGTCTACGAAGCCTATGCTAAGAAATTAGTCCCCAAATTACCGGTCCCCATCAACTCCGAAATTGGACAAAACAGTTTTATTGCGACTGTCTTATGGGGCAGACTCGGCTTGTCCTCCATGGACCGATTAAGATCAACACCAAAGCAAGCCCTTTAAGCTGACCGGTAGGTAGACATACCGGTAACTAATATGAATAGTTTAATTGATACACGTGCACTCACCTGGTGGACGTGCCTGAAGATTTTCTCCACACAGCGGGCAGAGCTCATTGCCGCAGCAATAACGGTGATATGGAAGTCGACCACGCTGACAACTCCAGTCGGCAGGGTCATCTGGCTGGCCACAGAGACCATAGGGAACAGCGTCGTTTGACGTCGAACGCCACCGTTTTGACTTCATTGTGTCCACCCATCATATCCTTGAGCAAGCTGAACAGCTTGCGCAATGGCGCAAAATGCTCGCTTTCGACAAATGCATACAATACGGGTCGACCGATACCCGTGCCATCCATCACAAGGAATGTATAAAGCTTGTAACTTAACAGCGAACGTCAGGGGCTCTAAAGTTATTTACCCAAGACGGTTAGTACCGTGTGTAGCATTAACGTTTACAACATCCGGGAAACGCATAAAGTGTGCTATCTGCTGCGTTCGAGAAAAGCACAGGTGACTTATCTACTACCCTCCGATTCCACCAGCAGCACGCGACCGCCCTCTCGAAACTTGGCTATGATGGATGACATGTCATCCAAGAAACCGACTAAAAGGTAACCAACGGCCTACTTAACAATGGGGGTCGACACTTGACGCGATAGTTACGCATATCCTTGATAGTGAGTACCTTTCCAAAGTGGTCGGCGACGTACTGCCGAATCTCCGATGACGGAGCACCGTATTTCAGTGTTCCAGGTAGTAGGAAGTAACCCTCAAGCAGTCATGGTACCGGCGAACGTGGAAACTTGCCGGACAATCAGTACGACGTGTACTACCGCGTACACACAATCAACCATGAACTTACAAGGTGCAACGAATTGTACGACTTCTGCTTCATCTGCAGGGATGTCTGCTGCAACGGTAGAAGGCTTTTTTCATACAAAGGTAGCAAATTACAGCTTTTTTGGAGTTTATGCGGACGAAAACAACGAAACGTTTCGCCTTGTACTCTTTCAAAGCGACTTGAAATGCAATGAATGATAAAAAGCTTTGACGAGCTAAATTCTCCACAAAATCATCCTCCGCATTCACGTGCTCAGCCATAGCAGCCATTAAAATATTAATATCGCGGGCCTTGAATATCGTGGGGATTGAGTAGATTTAAACAACTTTCAACAAAACTGCGGCCGCTTGGAAAGATCTCATACGCCTGAAATATTACTATCAAATGTTAAAAGTTTATGTTAAAGGTTTCGTACTTCCAACTATGGTTTCCGAGAAATTTTGGGTGTGCGTCTAGCCGCTGGCGGCTCATTCCACACGAAATTTGCAATTTTGGAAAGCCCACATTTTTCTCGAATGTAAGATTGATTTATTTCTACTTGGGGGCCTGCCCGAAAACTCGACGGCGGCCGGTTGATTTACCGGTGCGCAAAATCGTTAGCAGAAGGACAAGTGCAATAGCTCATATATTTCGTCCAATGTGTGTACCGAATGTTGCAAGCAGATGGTTTTTTCAGAAAGACAAAAGACGCTGTGCGCGTGTTAGAAGCGTTCAGCCTAGAATGCGCCTTGAGTTCATTTAAATGTACGATAATTTGCCAAGCTATCCTAAAACTGACTTTTGTATCTTTTGTAATTAATCCCGGACTGTCTTCTAAATAGTTCTGTGTAGTTGCGGCGCGACCCCGAAATGCTTTATTGCTTTAATTGCAAAGTGGCTTGCTAAATGTGCGCTGTTGCCTCCATTTTGAATGGAAGCGTGTGAGACAACCCGGGACAGGCTACCAAACGGAGGGTTAAGAAGGTAATTCTGATAGTGCACCCGGAAATTTGGTCGATTATTTTCATTCTCCTAAATGAGAAGTTTTAAAGTTTGTTTGGTTATCTCCGGTATTTAACCGGCCTTAACTAAAAAACATGCTGTAAAACACCATTATGGTTGTCGCTGCATGGTCCAAAAGTCCTGGGTGAAAACTTCAGACTGCGGGTTTTAAGTATCAGAACACTTCGTTCCGTCAACATTGGAGCATGAGAAAAAAATTTTATAAAAATAATTAAGGACCCTATGGCGAAAGATGCCTTGAAAACTTCGACGCTCTGCGGGATGTATGGCTTTTTCAGCGAAAAACTTGGTAATGACGACATTGTTTAGCCATCAAGGAGCCACTGAGAAAAGTCGCCGGTTTCAGACTCATCATCATCATCATCGACAGCATGACATCAGTGTACAACACCGATGTTTCACTGGCGTACAACCATGACTTATTTGAAAGCCTTATTGCAAAGAACAGAATAAAGGTGGACGGGAGAGGGACTTAGTGCTAGCTTAACACAATCATTCCGAGGTGCCTACACCTCCAGACATTCACTCAGACAATCTGGATAGAAACTGACTGCAAGAACGCCACTGACATCGGTTGGCAGCCATATCTTGTAGTGTCTCCAACCAGGCACAGTGAGGATCACGTGGTCCCCATCCTGGAAGGCGAGTAGCACCGACAGCACCCAAGCGTTTCGTGATCTCCTTCATACTCCTCCGCCAAGTCAAGGATTGGCCACCTCTCTGTTTACGCCACTCTGAGTTGGGCATGAAAAACAGCACTCTCTTCGGCAAACGATGGTTCGGCATACGTAACACATGTCCCAACCAACGCAGCTTTTGGTGCTGGACACATTCTTCAATGGAAGTACCCGTTACACAAACAAAAACACGCTTTCCAACCGCCTCATTACCGATTCGCCGACACCAACCCACACGAGCTATGGTTCTGAGACAACGATTGTCGAACACCTGAAGACGTCTCAGTTCCGCTGTTCGAATAGGCCAAGTCTCACAGCCATACAACAAAACAGCCCGTACGGTAGCTTGATACACACGTCCCTTCAAACTCAGAGATAAACCATTCTGACGCCATAGGTGTCTCAAGTTAGCAAACGCGGCCCGAGCCTTGCAGATTCGTGCATTCACCTCATCTGTCACACTACAATCAGAACTAATACAACCTCCAAGATACGTAAAACGCTCCACGACTTCCAGTACCTCTCCCTGGATTGTAAACGGCGTGTTCAATGACTGCACGTCCACAAGCATGACCTTACACTTTGTGGGTGCAAAGTGCATACCAAAGGACGGGATGACTTTGGTCAGCTCATCCAAGAATACTTGCGCCTTTTCCTCCTCTTCCAACATGAGAACGATGTCGTCGGCATATTCCAGATCGACAAGGTTTTCAGCCCCCGCGTTGTCTGGTTTTCGATGACTTCGTAATTTGACTTATTTCCATCCTAGAACGCATTTGTTTATAGTCGCGATAGATCTCATTTTTACGATCACATTTACCGACTTATTAATAGAGGATCTAAAGACATTTCCTCGAGTTGTTCCTTGTGCAAAATGACGACTTTATTGAGGATATGCTTTTCTAAGAATAGAAGCCCGCATGCTCTGCTTCGTCCGCTTAACTACGTTTATGTAATCAGCACCACCAAATGACCTTGAAACCATAATGGTTTAGTTGAACTTAGCTGGAAGTTCGGAGAAAGGTGTAGAAAACCATGAACGCATCAGTAGCAAAGCATTAAAAAATACTGTAGGTTTCTCGTGGGCGGTGAGTAGATCGGTTCTGCATGAAAAATATTTGCTCAATTCATCACAGTTTTCGTATATATTCGTTAGTTTGTTCCTTAGCACCGCTTTGTGGTGGCCTGCGAGAACGCTGGAATAAAATGGATAGTTTGTACGAAACTTGTATGAGGAGTAGGCAATTATAGGCCGAAGACCGTCAGTCTGTTTAGGATTGGTAGGGTGCTGCGGTGGTCCACACAGACTGATAAAGTCTGTGACGTGCGATTTAAGCAGCGATTTAAGCATCAATGTAAAACGTGCTGCCTGCTCAACCAAACCTAACCGTTGGTGAAGAAGCAGACGCTGCCAAGGCTACCAAAGGAAAATATTTGTTTGTTTTATTTGTTTTTCACTTGCGCCTTTCAGGTGAACGACAGCCACTGACCGACAAGAACAAAACCGATCCGGGAAACTTGGGCAAGAGCCTCGATCCTGTGTATCAATCCGTGAATCCGTTAATCCGTGAATAACCGAACTAGAAATTCATCCGCGTCGAACAACAATAGGTATTCAACATGGATCATGAAATCTTACTAAGAAATGGCGACACGGAAGATCCAGAAATGGGTAAAGTCCACAATCTGAGTTGCGAACGTGCCATTTAGATGCTCGATTTCCTTTCCTCATACGCATCAATGGTATCTTCACTGGTTACACCGGTAGCTTAACTGGTAGGCCAAGATACGACTATCAGTAGAAAGCGTAACGCCTAGCTTAACTCTGTACAGGTGACCGGCGAGCATTTAGTACCTTGCTGCTTATCAATTGCATAAACAAGACGATAGGGATGAGGTTGTTCTAATGGTATAGCAGGGGTTGCCGGTAAAATTGGCCGTTCCTTCTATAAGGTGGATAGTTTCTCACACGCGCGACAAGGATTGACGTATTCAGGGATTGATACAGAGGATCAAGGATACTGCCCAAGTTTCCCGGGTCAGTTTTTTTCTTGTCGTTCGGCGGCTGTCGTTCACCTGAAAGTCACAAGTGAAAAAGGGTGTAGCACTGCTCTTTATGCTCTCAGCGCGGGGAAGTATGCTTTTAAGCGCGAAGATTCGCATAAGTGTCTAATAGTGCTCTAAACTGGGTCCTAGAGGGAGCGTGGACAACCGTCGGACGAAAGCGATTCCACGCAGCTACTACCCGAAAAGAGAAAAAATATGTCTAATGAATGTGTGTGCTATGAGCTTGACAAATTTCATACTGTGTCCCCGCCGGGTGTTTGCTGGGTCAACGGT
>NW_008751985.1:409492-409957 GCF_000715545.1 Opisthorchis viverrini | reverse complement strand
CGTACGTCCTGAGTAGACAACTTGGTTGGCGTACTCTAGGAGCGGCCTGACGTAGGCCCCATAGAGTATTTGGAAGTCCATGCGAGTAATACGAGAGAAGGTGCGTCGGATCATCCGTAAAACGGCGAATGCCTTTTGGGCCGATTTCTCATGGTGTAGTGAGAAGGACAAGTTTGAAGAGATCCAGATGTCCAAACCCTGTTTGGCACCTATCCTCATGAAGTTTTCTGGTCCCTTTTCACCATACATAATAAATGCCTTCGCAGTGTCTCCTCCAAACGACACATGGACGCACTTTTCGTGATTCAGAGGAAGGTGGCAGTCCAACGACCACTGCTTGGCAGCGTCAACATCCATTTGGAGGGCACTGGTATTGGTACTCCAGAATTTCAAGTCGTCCGCAAAAAGTAAACATGGACTCGCAAGAACGTCTGGGAGGTCGTTGACGTAGATCAGAAACAGGAG
>NW_008751985.1:337368-406278 GCF_000715545.1 Opisthorchis viverrini | reverse complement strand
GCAGCTGGCGCAGGCAAACGGGTCAGGAGAGTTAGATAGTCGGCTTATCTGGTCGTCCTGTAATCCCGTGCATTTGAAACGCCACCAGGCCTTGCAGGCGTGGCATTGCATACCGTGTTTGACGTTTGACGGGCAGCCATTTCGCCCTATTGTGTTGTGGTCTATCAACGGCTGCGGAGAGTAATCGGTATAAATTGATGTCATGTTTCGGACTGGATGTAAAATAGGAGGTGTAAATATAAAGAAAAAATTTTTCACGAGTTTGCACGAGGGATAATCGAAACCGATTTCAAACGTACCGCGCTCAGATCATAGCGGATATATAATATATGACGTAAGGGAGGAGTACTATTTTGCTGTATAGATCATTTCTCCTGTGCCGGGAACCCGTCTACCACTAGTAGTTGTCTTCCAGTGAAATGATTCAACTCGGTACTTCATAATGTGTCGAATTCTGGGAGGAGCACTCTTGTCAACCACATATATTGGATATCATTGCTTGCACTACCCCTAGACGGAGCTCTGACAGCTTCAGCTATAGACATTGGATGCACCCACAGTTTTCCCATCTTTACCGCATTTAACTTGCTTCGGTGTAAAGAGCTACTTCTTAAAGAATAGACATGAAATCGGGCAAGTTGAATCCAAGTTGAATGCATCCAAGTTGAATGGCAGCCTATCTATAACCACTATTTCTACCCTATGGGGGCAGTCTGTTGTGGTGTAACGGTGTATGCTACTGGTGAAGCCCGCTACTAGCCTATGGTGTGATGTCCGATCACCGTCCCCGCTACTACGGAAATGGTGGAACCGTTTTGCAGTGCTAGTTTGCTACTTTTGCGAGGGGCTCAAGCATGCAGAAGGATTGTGGCCTAACTACTGCTGATGTTCGCAGCATCATGGGCGAAGTAGCTCAACTACGCACCCAAACCTCGTAAGAGTAAAGCCATGTACGTTCATCGAACGTACACAAAATTCACACCTCTATCAACAGTTGTTTTCTTAATCCAGAGTATGCTGACTCACACACCTGACCGCGCACCGGTGATGCTACCTGGAGTAGTGACCGGAAGTTTGTAGGCCAATTACCAAACCTAGCGAACGGACCAACGGTCACTGGTCAGCCATTAGAGACGTCTGTTCTTCTGAAATCCATATGGATATATATATATATAGTATACCTCAAAGTGTTTACGGAGTGAGAGCTTGCTCTCGCACCGTCTTAGCAAACCTTGGTCACCACGTTCTCCATACCAGATATCCACCCATCAACACGGACTACTGAAATTCTCAACTACAGCTCTTGCTAGTATAACCCTCTATTGTTTTCATGAAATAATATCTCACCTCCTTATGTCTCTCTCTGGCTGTTCGCGGTGGATTCGTTTAGGAGACATACAAATAAGGCGCAACGATCCAACCCTTCCACAAAATCCCATCACTGTCCCCTCCAAATAAGCTACAGGAGAGCAATTAAGATGACCTTGTTTAACCTTACTTTTTGTCCACTAACACAGCCGGCTGACAAAACCCATTCGTCATCCCCTGTGGAGCTTCGGAAGGATGATTTGATTTGGTTTTTTGCTCAATACTCTTCCGTACACATGTCCCCATATCTTCCTGAAAGGTATAGAAAGGGTCAGGATGATATCATTGCTTCCTGTCTACCGGGTCCTGTCCGTTTCATTTGGCTTCCTCAGCTGATGTAATCCAGCCATGGGTAAATTATCTTGTGCCAGTGCAATAAAACTAAGCTCCAGCTTCGTTTCAAATGGGTTTGGTGGACAATCGTTAGTCTTTTATTTGCACAACTTTTTGATTTTGGCACCAAAGCTTCATCAGGCCAAGTGGGCGGGTCACTGAATTGGCCAGGTTATAAGACAGACGGTGAACCAATCATTAAGTCCTCTTCAGATTATCACACTAGATCAGTGTTGGGCGTCAATTAATGGCTCTTATTGGTTAGTGTGGTTGTCAAAATCTTGCGTTGTTAGATTGGGGGAGTTTCAAACTAATTCTGATCGGGTTTGGCTCCTTAACCCTCCACTTCAATGTGCTCCAATTGATGATTCACCGCGGTTGCTGCATATAGATTTCGTTGGCCTTTGTGGGCTTGTGAGTTCTCCGACAATTTAGTTGGGGAGAAGTGAGCTCAAGTTGAATTCGGATTATGACTCCCCCTCTTTCTAATGACGCACACCAAGAGGTGTCATCTCGAATGATCCAAAACCGTCCTTCACAAGCTTACCAGTTCCACGCCTTCTATGCTGTTAACTCCAGGATGCTCGGTGATTTCTACCGCTTCGGCCATCGGTCTCTGTGACGTTGACTGTAGTTCTCGCCTCAAAACCTCGAAATTTTCGAAACGTTTTGTGCCCCGTGTCCAGTGCGTGTTCCGCAATTGCCGAGTCTTTCAGTAACACTTGATATTCATCCGCGTTTCCGCGGCCTGTTTATTTTTTACTCTGCTCTCCGATTCTGGTGTGAAGTTCCCTGGCCGTCTGTCCTATATAGATCTTGGTGCAGTCGTTACACTTAATTTCGTAGACTCAGTCCCTGGTTCTGTTTGCCAGGGGGCGATCCTTGAATTACACAAGTGCAGAGCGCGGAGTATTCCCCTTCTGGAAAGCCACTCTTATGTTGGCCGTGTTTAGAATCCTTCGAATTATCCCCGATGTCCCTGGTTTATATGGACTAACCGCCGTCCAAAGCCATCCTCGTCAGTTTCGCCACCGGTACCAGTGTAACGGTGATACTAGTGATGGGGAGGCACGCGAGTAGTATGTGTTGTTCGTAGAATTTTGCTTTGCGTCTTTTGAAAAGGGGAGATCTGTTGCGGAATTCTTGGGGCCACTTTGTAAAACTTACTTGGATTTGACCGACGAATGAGTGGAGTCAATGAATCTCCAGGAAAGTTCAGGAAGACTCATTCGGAAGAAGATCGGTGTCCAGTTTTTCTAACTAAGATGCAGATTAAAGTTTTGCTTCTCTGTTCGATGGTCTGTAACCGGTCAGTTGACATTTCCGAACAAATGGCCCCGCAGCGAGTGCCTTCTTCCCTTCACCAGCACCCTTCGTAATTGACGCCTGTTCAAACTAGTTGGATATCCACTACCCCGAAGTCTGTAGCATACTTCAATTTGGGCCGCTGTCCGATCAGCTTCTTCTGTGCAAAGGGCCCTTGCACGCCTAAATATTGATGAGGCAATACTAGCAAACACCGATTTTCTGATGAGCAGACGAGTAGTTCACAACGGCACCGGTGTCTGCATATAAAAATACACTAAACAGAATGAATAGAATAGAGTCAATGTTCACCACAGAAATGTTGTGCAGTAATTGTATTCGGCGGTGAAGAATATATCCAGAGTAAGAAGGATATTCTCCTGATAGTTCTAGTTTTAGAAGTAAATTCCACGGTAGACCGTTATCACAGCTGAAAATTGTCACGAGGAGTTATTGGGACGTTCAACAGTTCACACAAACACAATAATCCAATCTCACGACTTCAGCAAACAGTAATCAGCCCAATCGGATGCAATTTCACTGACTCAGCAAAAAGCAGGGAAGTCGCGCCAAGAAAAATTGTATTCGTAACATTAAAACAAACGTCATGATACAATGTGAACGACAGTTACAAAGTGTGGTTCAAGTTCAAGAAGAATGGTAAATGTGACAACGGATTACAGACACTACAGTTTACTCCGACCTTGTGTGTCGTGCAGTTAAAAATGCCGATGCACCCGAGGTTGACTTTATCTCCATACCACATTTGATGTGTGGATTCAGCTCATTCATACAGTTTTTAAACTCACCAACCTTGTTTCTTTTCATCACGACGACAGTATCATTCGCATAACGCCAGAATATCTTGGGTGGGTATGGGAGTCCGCCTAGAGCCTTTTGTTCGAATACTTTAATGAATATATTCGCCGAAACCGAACATATTGGAGATCCCATTGCTAGACTTTGCTCTTAAATGTATACCACGGAGTCGAAAACGAAGTGGGCGAGATTCAGGCACGCATTTTTGACTTCCACTATTTCAATCACCCTAAGCGGTGTCCGTTCTGAAAGGGTGGTGTCTGCTAGTGGTAGTTGCTTAGCTGTTTCTAAAGAGCTCCTTTTAGCACATTTGTATATGACGAATTTACATCGAAACTTACAAGGATTTAATCTGGTTCAACGGTAACCCCCGCCACTTTGCTGACAAAGTCATACGAATGTAAGTACTAGATTTCCCGGTAAGCTGTTTTAAAATACCGGCCTAGCATCTGGCCAGTTCATGCGGTGGGGAATCTATGCCGTCGACTCTCATTCTTACCGGAACATCTGGTCTATGAATTTTTTGGAAGGCCATAAAATCGTTGTCGGATAGCTTTCGGGGTACAGTCGATACCAGTGGCCTTGCCCTAAGTGATTTACCACGGACCGCAAATATCTCTCAATACTACTATATATATATATATATACTACAGATGTAACATTCGCATTATCGATCTTCCCGGTAAGGACTCTTAGCTAGGTGTTCCGTGATCTTCCGTAGATAATCACTCTTATTCATTGCAACACTAGCCTTGCCATTTGTAATTACTATGTCATCCACCCGTTTTAGGGTGTTTAACGAATTTCGCTCTCCTGGTGTAATATTTGGAGCTCCTGGCTGTTGGGACTTAACAACCGTGACCAGCAGTACCACTTACCTCTCCGCCTCCATTAGCAGAAGTTTTTGTAACGCAGATTCAACACTAGGGATTATTCCCTCTGTCCTTATCACCCTTTTGCTTATTGAAAAATTCAAGCCTTTGTCTAACAGACAACGCCCTTCCTCACTTAGAGGTCTGTTTGATAGATTTACCGCGATACAATAGCTAGGCTTAGTATTGAGGCTTGGTCAAGGTCTCATTAGAATTCTGAGTTTTTGAAAATAGCTTAGTCGAAATTCCTCCTCTCAGAAACACCGATTTTACGGCTGACACACCAACGCCCATATTTACTGTACATACAACAGATTCGCTCAACTTTCACTCCGTCTCACAACACAAAGCGACGTGCTCACAAATTCATTTTGCCTTAAAGAAAGCACACTAGCTACGCAGCTCTGCTTTCCTCATGAAACGAGCTTCATGAGTCAGTACACCATTCTAATTTTGAGTATTCATCCAAGCAAAATATTTGTCCTCCCCCCGCCTGGAATTTTTCTTTCAAAAAGATGACCTGATTTCGATTACCGCGTAAATGTTTCCTTCACTTTAAGGCGCAGACGCAGGACGTGGTGTCGGCCCCCACCGTTCTCGTACATGCATATTCCTACATCACATTAGTCATAGCAACTGTAAATACGACAAAAATCCGCTTATCCATCGGACGCTGATGCAGGTTCATATATATTCCAGGCCCTGGACTGTGTCAGCTTTATTTGATCCTGTTAAACATTGTATCATGATAGTCTCTCCATTTCTATCACAAAAGTTAGGACGAGCTGCCTCTCTTACTTTCAGCTCCTCAGTCCTAATCCGCGTGTGTGACAACTACCGCTCCGAGTTCACGTGCCTTTGTCTCCCACTAAGTGTGCGTGCATGCTGAACCTGTCAAACTTATTGTATCACATATTCGTCGACTTAAATGAACACCTTGGTTTAATTTTACCATTGAGTTTGAGATTGTCAGCAACTTGGGGATTAGCCTAATTAGCCTCAGGAAGAGCGAAACCGATCGTGGGCAGCTAACGAGTTTTCAGCGACCTAATGGAGATTCTTCTTTTCCTAGTTTAATGATGTAGTGAGTCAATACGTGACCACGTGTGAACTCCGTTGTCCCCTTCAAGGTTGAGACCAATATTCCCCACCTACGCGATAGCAGAATGAGGTTGCTTCGTACGCATTCGTTTTGTCTAGGGCTGTTCACCGCTTCGTGAATCTAAGCTAGATAGACTGTATGTTATGGCAACCAAAAATCGTGACGAGTATCAATAAGGTAGTGGGGCGAAGTTTACCTGAAGTCGGTCTGAGACACAGATGGCCGCCATATCCTACAGTTTGCATCATAATCACGCAGTTGGTTGAGAACTTCCTATTAGCACGCGCGTACGGGGTTGCTGTGTGACGTTACATTTTGTTACTTTAGCTATGCTGATTTCATTATGACAGGTCTCCCGCCTACTTCTCAGAACCTATCTATCAATATTGCGTATTGCACACAAACAGATAGAAATCGTGAAAATGTCTCAAACAACGTGTGTTAAATCTAACTTGACCTTATGAAAATCCCCCATTCATTTGCTTACTCAGCCTATGTACTTTTGATCTTTAGTCGTTCTGCTTACCCGTACATGCCACTCACCTTGCCGCAGAGGCCGCCCTGTCCGACACTTGTGTATTGACATGTGTGTCTGTGTGTGAATGTGCGCTGCTGCTTACCCATGCGCGTTCATGTCCCGATTGCCGAGCCTGCGTTGGTTTGTTTCCTCATGAGTTCCATGTGATCGCACGTCCAGTGAGAATCACGAGACCGTTGTCGGAAGGGACGATCGCAACCCACGCTACTGAGCCATCATTCCGCTCGCCGTTGTTTGGTGTGCGGACGTTGACACTGCTCTGTGCTGGTCAGTGACAGACCTGTGAACTTGTTGACGCTACGAACGTGAACAATTGGTTTGTTTTACACATTTGCTTACCCTTGTGTAAACAGTACCTTAAATTACGTACCCAATTCTTCCTTTTGATATTCGGAATTGTCGAACTTACGCGTTACTCAAAGTTCCGTATCGGGAACCTCAGCAACGTACAAGGAGAGTCGTGGGCTTCTGTGAGTTTACTGATCCAGAGTATGTTAGACTGTGTTGTAGCACAACGGGTGTTGGGATAATTTTTAGCATCTTCTTGAGTCACAGTTAAAGTGCCGAAAAAACCAGACAAGTACCAACGTTGCCCAGCAATAAATCCACCGATTGTTTATCAAACCCCTCTGAAACCAACAGATTCTGTTTTTTGACAGATAAGCAACAAACTGTGATGTATATTGCTGACTGCAGTCAATCTGCCTTGTACAACAATGTTGATTTGCAGTTAATATATGTCATATTACTTTTCATTTGTTGTATACATCTGGTTAATATTTTGTCTACATTTTGCGCAACAGCGCGAACATTCACTTCATCAGGCAGATTATTGAGCACAGTCCTATTCGCTGAACATGAACACGCCGCAACATATCTATTCTCAGAACAGCTTATTCCGGGTTGTCACTTGCATCTTTTTGCTCTGCTTTGTTAGATACTGTGCACTGATTTTAGACGTGCGGTAATTTCCTTGTTGTGTCCAATAATCCTCCAAACATAGATGCCTTGCTGGTTGGCGTTGGTACACTACAAGGAGATATACTGAACGAAACGAGCATAGTTCGGCACTTTCATTTGTTCCGTCTAGCCTCAAAAAATTTACAGAACACAGTTGTATGTTTTTGATTTCGTTGCGAATAAACCGTTGTTACTTGGTAAGCATCCGCTTGCATGTATCATGATCACTATGCTGCTGACGCAGACAGCAAGAGTTGTCTCAGTCACGCTCAAACCTCAAACCGACTTCATCTCCATCTCACTTACATCACCACAAACATTCATGAAACAGTATTCTAATCCACACCCACCTGCGGGGTGTTTAGGCGGATAACTTAGTACAAGGCATTTCACTTGCTTGCGTTTACCTTTTTGACGCACTTGTACCCTGACCAACCGAGTTAGAAGATTTATGATGTGCTTAGTGAAAGACGGAATAAAAGTGTAAATCAACCAAAGCCATATATGGTCCCTTTTGCTTCTGTCCTTCTCCCTGGCTCTTGTTCTGATAAAATCGGTCCGCATATATCGAATAATAAGGTCAACACTACGGTTGATTCGTCGGAACCTTAGAATAAGAATGAGTTCAGATTATTTCAGAAACCGAACCCTACCTTCTCAGGCGCCGTTATGCAAGTTGATTTGTCAGGATGTATCTCATGTTCGGGTGAGGTTAAATGGAATATGTTTGCACATCCAACACGAGCACTGTCACAATTGTCCTAGTATATTATAACCCCTAATTCCTTCCTACATTCGGGACCCTAAAACTGGCAGAAAGAAAACGAGGCACTGGTCCTTATTTTGGGGTCATGCGCATTAGTCAGTATGTTCGGAAAAAGGTGTTCAATGTTGTTGACCTTATGAAGAAAGAAAAGATGAATGACGCAACGAGCACTGCTTAGAAAGCGCATTTTCCTACGCACTCCATTGCGTGACTCATGAATACACAACAACTGTAGACGCTCTTGTTGAGTTACCACGGGATTACACTGAGATGGTTTTTGTACCATTTGAGTTGAATGGTGTGATGAAGTGCTTCGACAACCAGGACACAACCTGTCG
Organism: Opisthorchis viverrini; assembly: GCF_000715545.1. Taxonomy (NCBI): domain Eukaryota; kingdom Metazoa; phylum Platyhelminthes; class Trematoda; order Opisthorchiida; family Opisthorchiidae; genus Opisthorchis; species Opisthorchis viverrini. Next base: position 397,877 of record NW_008751985.1, on the reverse strand, counting down.
AGAAAAGAATGCTGATGAATACTGATGATACACCTTTGTCCATAGTGAAGTATTTCTTAACCCATGGACCAGCCACACGGTTCCACTACCCATAGACAGGGTGGCACAGAAACCAAGCTAGCGTACAAGTTGTCCACAGAACTGGATGACGCACATCCACATGTAGCGAAAGGGTATGCTGATGGCCTAAGATAAACAAAGATAACAAACACCTAATCAGGTTGTGCACTACCGATTTGCGGTCCTAAAAGTAGAAACCAACTGGGCCACTCTCTCCTTGGCAGTGATCGGAAAAACCATGACAACAGACATGCGGAATACACGGAATAGCTTGTCTCCTGCCAAGTGACGCATATCCCAAGAGGATCTAGGTATGTACAGGCTCAGGTAACAATGCCTTGCTCGCGTTACCTGCGTAGCCTGGGATTTCAAAAACGTAAGGCAGTAGACCGCTTGTCATTCCAGTTTTTCGAAAGCTTCACTTCCAAAGTGGCGTTAAGCACCTCGGGTCTTCAGCCCACAACAGGAACTCACAGTCGCCATTAGTTTTCAGACGAGTGAGCCGAAGTCAGCTCTTGCTTGCATAGCACACAATACCTAACGAGTACGCTGGTGTGTCACCTTCTGGATTAATGTTTGGTCGAGCCCTGCGCATTAAAAAGCAGATTGGGATCTTCGATCCTGGGAGTAAGATACGGGTTAGGGAGCAGAAACTAGCTGAACGGAGGAATCCGTGTTCAGAAATGACAGATGAAATTTGGGCCTGTACAAGCCAAACCAATCGACGCTTCAATCTAGCGATCCGTCACGAAGATACCTTTATCGAACAAGCGTGCCCGTTTGTCCACGTTTGTCTTTATAAGTTGAAATGGTTTTCCCGTAGATCCCGCGCAAACCAACAGACGGACACGACAACCTAACTGCAAACATTGGGACTAGAAATCCTCTGATGTTCCGCAGACCAGTTGGTCAACATCAACTGTGAATTAAAAACAAGATAAGAAGAAGGGGGAGGCCCAATCAAGCTTGCACAAGCACACATTTCTTTCTTCAGGATACGAAGCCTGGAAATATGACATGCGAGGCCAGCTCGACGCCAACACACCCCCACCGTAGACTGAACGAGTCTGGATTGTGACTTTTAAATGGGTGGGTGCGTCCACGTTCTGCCGATTAGATTGGTCAAACCAGCTTATGTAACGTGAGCACAAATTCTACAAATACCTAAACTACCTCGAATCGGCCAGATGGTGCCCAGAAAGTTTGAGATGTCTGTGACCTAACCTGGTTGAGAAATCCCAACAGGCGGGTCGACTCATCTACGATGTCAAAACAATTATTAGTTGGTGGTTCGAGGCGCCCGGTGAACCAGTCACATCTTCTGACCCTTCATGATTCAGCCCGTTCAAAGGAGATAATGCAGTTATGTCCGAAGTGCCCCGGTAGAGCAGTGGTTACGAACTCGCTTCGAATATCGGTTGTCGAGTATCCAAAGCAAAGGAACTGTTGACTGGTTCAGACTAGAACAAAGCCTGAGTCTAGTACTTTCACGCCTCGATGTGAATAAACCAGAATAATTGCTTTGGAACGAGATTTGTTCTGTTCAAATTAGTGATTATTGCTCAAACTGTCTTTTTTAGTAACATCCGGAAGGCTGGTCCCGAAATAGTCTGTACGAATCTCTAGACTGCCATAACATGCTAGTGACAATTCCTCTTAACGATTTAGATCGAATGCGGTAAAAAGCAGACTTTTAGTTTAGTTGCTAGTCTTAATCTCAAGTTTTGCTCAAATGTTTAATAAATCAAGTAGAAGTGCACACATCTTGTATGAACTCTTTATATTTCCACAGAATTTGTTTTGGCTATTTGAATAACTAACGACGCTCAGGAGCAATGTTCGCCCTGGAAAAATAGGCAAACCATCAATGATTGCTGTAATACCCTTCTCAGGGATTTCATGTTTCATTAAATAAATCACTTCATTTACATTGGCTCTTTGTCACTTCTCTCCTTAAACCCCATGTGCAAGCTGGTGCCTCCAGGATTTTGTTTGAAAGCTACCGTAACTGTGTTGACTCCATATTCTGAGTTCCATTATATGTTTATCAGAAGGGGTAAATATTTCACCTGAGCTTCGTTCATGAAATCACTATCATCTGGACCAGGGATTCAAAATCTGCACACTTCATCTGGTTAAAGATTACACGATTACAAGGTCACGAGTACTATGAAATTTTCCTCTCAGCAGCGAACACACCAGAATTGTCAAAAACAGTAACCTATTTCAAATATCACCCGATGTCTTGAAGGTGGAGTGTTTTCCGTTTAGGTTTGGCGTTTGAAGTGATCTTCACCCACTCTTCAATTTCCTTGACACAAAGGTCTCAGCGTGAATCATCGTCTTCAGACGGGACTGTTGTTGTGGGTACATAAATGAGGCAATTTTCAGGCTATTACTGGTGAGATACCTTGGTTGACATACAGCTAGAGGAGTGACTTTCGAATTCCGATTTATTCACAACTAAGTAAGAAGGAAAGACATCCTCTGGCTGGGCATTTAGAGGCGAGCCACAGCTTTTTTAAGCAAACAGTTATAGCCCACTTCTTGTTGCCAAACCTCCGGGTAGCTTGAAGGCCAATGGAGACACTTCAGTTCAAACTCCGAAGGTGTTCACAGTTGGGCTTAATTAGACCAAGATATAAATTGAAAAGTAACACTTCTCTGTTCGGAACTATATGCTTGCAGTGCACTAAATGACTTTAGGTAGTTCATGCAAAGTTTCATTACAACACTGGTCGTCGACTAGTCCAAGTCAAACTGAGCTTCCTAGCGGGTGTCTCTTGTCTGCCGTGGCTAACTTGAGGATCCCTCAATATATACCTTGCATTGGTGACCTATGGTTGTGCTTGGATGACCTGACGCCTAACAGGCGTGGTGTCCGAGAGTACGTCGTGAAATCGGGACATCTCATCTCTATACTTTCAGATCATGATGATTTCCTCCGCAGTAATAACAATAAATAATCCTCTGTAGAACAGTCAAGGTTTTTGAAATTCGGAATACCAGCTAACCTTTGTTTGGCCCGAAAATGTCTGCTGAAGCAGAGTTTAATCCATGCTGACATTTAAACATATTGCAAAAGCCGAGCTTGTTTAGTTTTAGCTAATTGCTAGCTTGGCCTACCTAAATACTGAGAAATGAATGAATGAATGTGACGTGATGATGTTCAGTGTTATGCAGTCAAGTCAAGTTCTGTAAGACTTCAGATCCCGGTACAGAATCGGTAAACCTACGGATCTGACTGTCAGTCATGAGCCGAGTTCTCGGATTAAAAAGTGGGCTTAGGGAAACCGGAGCTTGGTGTGCAAGGCTCAACCGTGCATCTGCAGAGCAACGATGTTGTCTTTTCTCTGGTGTAACAATGAAAGCCACGAAATACTCTAGCGGAGATTCATCTGATACCCAAACAGCTGTACGTAATATGCACTGGGCAGATACTATGGATCGGCTGAAATGAAGGGGTAATTGGTATACATTGCAGAGGCTCCTTAACAGAATGGCGACAAAAGTCCCGCGCAACCTCATGCTTTTGTTCTGACATGCTTTCGAATGGGGTAAAACTAGATGCTGATGGAGTTACTGTGTGGACAGCTGAATACGGAGTGTTGAAATGGAGCAACGTAGATGCTCGGACAGTTTGGTTGAATGCATAAGAAGGCGAATCCGAGGAGACTGAAAGCTGCAACACAAAATAGGAAGCTATTGTGGTAGACAACAAGAAATTATAAAACCGACCTTGCGATGGTGTCCAAAGTAACACTCCACGACTCTTGCCGCACTGATCGTAACAGATCAACCCATGGATAAGCATACTGAGCAAGGATGTAGTCTGGGCTTAGTATATTAGGACCGCTGGCTACTGATCCATCCAAAGTGAAGACCTTTGATTCTTTGCGGTCATCTCCATATAGACCTATGAAAAGCCTCCTAACACAGGCTGGCAGCACCAGAGTTGTCTTTTCGTCATGTCGTCCGGGTTTGACCCGCTTACGTTGCGCAGTGCTACGCTCACAACAGTGTTAGAGGTTAAATTCTGTGCGTCAAACCGGTTACTGGTTAACAATTACTGGGTACGCATATGCCCATGTGTAAACAATTGGCCACCCTTCGTACACGTTTCGAGTTTTCGTTGTCTTTAGAGGTCTACAGTATGAGTGTGCGGTGGCCTCTGGCACTGTCCTTTTTTTCAGCACCCGGTCTCGTTCGTCCCCCCCCCCCAAGATTAGGCTGAAAAAGGCTTTCAAACTGCTGCATACACAGCTGAGCGCTAAACACGTACGAGTATGCCTACCTTGTCTGGGGGTTCACCGCCTCAGTCTGAGGTGATGGGATAATCCAGAATCGGATACTAGTTCGTCATGCTGTCTTTCCCAGAGGAACAGATGACACCAGTGTCATTTGACGGCACGAAATGCTATACCAACTAGCCGTCAGGTTATTTTTTAAAGCAGTTGTATATCTACAAATGGTTTTTTCCTTGTAGTTTTAGGTTTCTATCACGTATGTCAACATCCGCCTCGGAACAAACAGTTTTCCCCAAGGAACCGTGTGCAGGTTTTCAGTATATTACCCATCACACAGCGTCGACCAGTTAATGGGAGAAACTCAGTTACGAGATTCATACCGTTAGACCGTAACTCGGCTTATGTCAAAGCAGCATCCATTACCAGCTTGGGAGGGATGTGTCGGTTCTCGATTTACCACAAAAATGCACACCCGGAACGAATGAAAGGATGTTGCAATTAAATGACCTGATTTATTGGGAGAAAGTCAGAAAAAATGTTTGTCAACTTGACTTGGTTTGACCACCAAGGACAGTTTTCACATATATGAAGATAGAGGAGGGAGAATTTTGGTGGGTATGTGTGTAAAATCTTAATTACGGTGTTCATAAATTACCGTATACATCCGACAAGTGTCATAAAAAGTGCAGTTACCGGTGTTCTCTTCTCTACCTTACAGTATTTACTTTCAAGAGGGAGGTAAACGGAAAAAGTAATACATAAAGACTGATTTGCCGAACGTCAGGTTTTATGCACATACGGTAGGCAACGGAAATTTTTGTCTTATCTTTTTTACCGGATGAATGTTAAAGAATCCGCGACGTTGAGTCATCGAACCGTTCCCTAATGAGCAAAGGTAATTAAATTTGACTACATATAAAAAGCCTGGATTGTGGTTGTTTCCAGACAACATAAACTTCAGCATCACCGTGGTTTTCCTGACGGGAAGATGATGGATGAGGAAGACATTTCTGAACTAATTACAGTGGTAGCTTTTCGAAAATCTGTGTCCCGATTATTTTCACTCAACGGTGTCTCGAAGCCTGTGAATTTGGCTCCCAGTCTGTCCGAAAATGCCCGATAAGAAAACGAAGGTGTTGATGGAGTACACTGCGCGAAAGTTTCAGTGGTGTAGGCCTCACCAGTAGTTTCTACTGCTGACAAATATCCCGTGCCGTAGCAACTCTCGTTCAGCTGCTTCCCGGTGCTCACTGTTCTACTGCGTTTGTGTTTCAACTCGTCAGATTCATTTACGGAGGGACATAGGTCGGGTCGATTGTAGTTCAGTGGTGCTTGAGTATGTTGTGTACCGAGAGTTATCACGTCTTCCTTTGGCTCTTCAACTACGGATATTTTATCTTCATCACTGTTTTCTTCCACCTCATGTGGGTACCGGACCACAGGTACGCGACGTATCGCTTTGTTGTTCAAGTTGCCATTAGGTTTTGAAGAAAGTATGAAATGTCCTGAAAATGAGAAAGGATTTTTATTCGTGGGTGTAAACAACGGCGGAGGTGCTCTGAAATGCATTTCTGATTGTCTCAAAGATGTAGCGTTCCGTGATTCTGTCAGTGGTGAGCCTGCTTGCATAGACAAATTCCCCGGGGTGGACAACAATGTTGGGTTGTCGCTGTTGATCGCTATAACAGAGGGCGTATTGAGAAGTGTAGAGGCTATGGAACGAACCACTTTCTTTTCTACTGGCCAGGCTTGTGGATTCTTTGTTGTTTCGTTTGTATCACACAGTGAACAATTTTTCAATCTCAGAGGCACACGAGTCTGTCCGAAGTGTTGAAGGTAACATGCTGCTGGAACGTGATGGAGGAATGGTCTACAGTCGACCAACGGTTGTTTGTTTGAGTTGGATGTTTCGCTTTCGGAGTTAGAAAGACAAGTAGTATGTGTCACGTCACGCTCAGCTTCTCTTAGTTCTTCAGGTTGCTCGGCTTCGTTCTCCCCTAACCTCATGCCAGTCCTAGTAAGGTACATTGACGTTGATTTGGGACTATTTCCGGTGGAACTAGATGAGTGTGCATTGCAGGACTGAGGTAAAGCGTTGTATATTCTGTGAATATTTTCGCACATAGGACTACATGCAGTTTCTGAACAACCATGGCAACTGGATCCTGGAATACTGGTGTCACCAGCGTCTTGCTCGTTTACAGCAACCGGGTTCCAGTAGTGTGGAAGCGATGTGCCGAGTTTGGTACAGGTGGTATGGACAGGTGGTTTACAGTTTGTCTTATTTAGACAGGGAGAGTCAGCTTTGAAGGTATCGTTGTTCACGACGACTGGAGTGGATGCAACGGTCAGTGCGATCCTGGGGGCTCTTTGCTGACAAGGTGCACAGAATTTGTTGTGTTGATGTGGAACATGCTTTAGTTGGTAAATACGTTTTTGGTGACCTATATACCCGATTAGGGCGATTACCAATAGCAAACAGAGCACTGAAGGAATAAGTGAAGCAAGAAGGACATAGCTGGAGTCGGCATCCGTCATGGGCCTTTCCGATTGTTGTCCGACATTTGTGCCAACTTGAAAAGACGTTTCTGTAAAGCATAATACGGGGACTTGAATTGCGTCGGTCAACTAAAAATAAAAAGCCTCGGCACTTATTCCACGAGATAATTTATAACAACAACAGTGTGATGCGGTCGCACAAGATTTATCACAAAACGAATTTCTAGAAGAAGTTGAATGCATTTCAAACCACATAAACTGTTTGACAACCAGTAAAGAGTGAAAACCATGGGTGCAAGCCACGCAGGTGTTAAGAAGTCAGACAAAGTTGTTGGACTTTCTTCAAGGACAGTATTGAAAACTAACTAACCTCTTAAAAGCTAGTGCTGTAAATAAAATGCTCTCTACCTCAGATATTTAGCCTAGGTCACACGTTAGTTGTAGAAAAGATGACAGAAGATGTGATGTAAACACTGGGATCAAAGAGTAGAGCCTTCGTTTCAGGACAAACCGACTGCATACAACCGGTAATAAGGCAAACTTAGAGGATTCATACGGATTACTTGGCCAAGTTGACCATCAGTCGGTTAAACACTGCAGTTTTTATTGATCCCAAAGGACAGTAGTGTGGTTACAAAAGACAAAGGAAAATGGCAAATTCTAGCAGTCTGTGCAAGGCCCCCCTTGATGGACGTGAGGCAGCTGGCATGGTAGTGGTAAACACCTCATGAATGAATATAGGGAAGTTGAATTCTGTTCCAAGAAACCTCAAATCCGAACGGCCTTCCATCCCTATTTAATGTCACCGTGTGATGGTGCACATCACAAATTGTTTAGGCCTAACAAGTTGCTAAAAACAGAATCACTCATTCGCAGATCAATCAAAACCGGTCGGTAATTTGATCGGAAAAGTGTGCCCTGGTCTCACCAGCTGTTAAGTGGGAGCAAACAAACCAGCGGTGAACAATTGGAAAGTTTATCCGAGTAGATTTCGAACATTGCGGATCCAGAACCGATCAGTCACACAAGAGTTTTTGCCTTATTTAGATTGTAGCTATACGTCTTGCAACATTCTGACAAGAGAGCAGAATCGAACACCAATGCTAGCGCTCCAGTAAATCGGCGTTCCTGTGGCTTGTCTTTGAGGCATCCTTTGGTAAGGCATCACTCTTCTCTAGATGTGACTCGTTTACCCACAGTTCAAGGGACAAGTTAACTTGTTATCCGGTGAGTTTTGGAATCCGTTAGACGTACAACTCTGATGCCATTCGATAATGTACAGTGTTCCTATGGTGGGTCGACCTAGCTTGAAATCATCATCATCAAAATTTGAACTACAGTTGACCCCTCTTTGGGGGTCGCCATACTAATCTCCGTCTAGGAGTGATGTATTCAAAGGGAAGATCAGATCTAATTACGAATCCAGTATTTAGCTTGCGTTACTTTGTGTTAGATTAGATTCAAAACAGCCGCGTTACTCGTTTTGTCGAAAATAACAAATAGTTAAGCAAGTACGGTAATGATTTTACGTCCCTATAGCATCGATATATTAGCCCATCTGAATAAACTCGTAAGGTGCATTGGCCTCACCTGGGATTAATTTCCTACCAAATGCAGCGTGTGACATATTTTTTGGTGTTTCAAACTCCATAATTTGACGTACTTCAACTAGTTTGGCTGAATCCGAACATCATTTGAAAATTCCCTTGTTTCGCTCATCAGTGGACCAAATTTTCTATCCACTGACGCTCTAAGAATGTCTTTTAAGGTCTGTTATCCTGATCTTTTCTGAGACTCGCATTTTGCCAATTTGTTGACCCTAACTGCTTCCTCCCTTCCACGCACCCAATGACAGTAATGACCGTTCTGTCGAAAAAAGTCCTCGTGTTTATTTTTGTTATTGAATACATTAAGTCCACCACTATGAATGTCATGTATAAATACCGCTGGCTATATTGGCCATAATTTGGTAAATTCCTTCCGTATGTCTCATTCTGATTGGGTAATGTAATTCTTCAATCGGCAGATGAAATGCGTGCAGTCCGCTTACTTCGCACCCCAGCTGTGTCGGCAGTGTAGTGCCAAGCACCCAGTCAAACACTAGACAACTGAGACACGACATCAGGAAGATTACTTCCATGACTAAAGTGCGCACGAGGCAACATCCTCAAGAGCATGAGAAATACGATACTTTCAACGAAAAAGCTTGTCTATATGAAGATAAAACCAGAATAATTATCGTCGAGAAACAAAAATTTCTCATTACGACCTCTCTCTTCAAAGGGCGGTTGGTAGTATAGCTGGGGTTACTATTTTCGGTGGTAAGATACACTCATCAGCACTAAAAAGTAGTTTGTCTTACAGCAATTTAAAAGTCCTAGCAAAGCGAGTCAATAAACACAGTGTACTCAAGTAGGCACTCGCATAAAGCTGATCACAGTATACCTGAGTTACTTTCACAGCAGTTTTTTCTCCAGCGTCAGAATACTCGACGTTATTCCACACTTTCAGGGTCTTCTGTGTGTCTCAAGAAAATCTTCACGACCTGGAAGGTCATACAGGCTAGGTTGTTCTAGCGATGGTTGCCTGTAATTTGGCCAGGTCCATAAGCTAGGCTATGTTTGCTTTCTTATATGGATTGAAAGCCGTCTGAAATATCCATTGACAGACTAAACAGGTGCAGCCGGAAGTCCAGCAGGAAAGACGTCAACATTTGCCTGGGTCCTACACCTTGGAAAATGAGCTCACTGAACGAGAAGACAACTCCATCTAGATATTCGTGATAAACAAGCACTGGATTTCCTCCGGAGTGCCTGAAAGCAAGCAAAGGTTAACTCTAAACATATTAATGTGGTCGCTTTTATCGGCCTACATTTAGATACGTGAGTGATGTCTATTGCATCCTAGTAAGTTACATCGGTACCGCTGTCAGATTCATTTGGCGCGGTGGTTCTAACTATATGCAACCTCGAATACTTTGCCCTGTGGAGCCACCCAAAAAGTGCATCAAAATGCACGCATGTTTTGGTGGTATCTGGTATCAGAGGTGCATAAGAACAAGTAAAGACAAGTAAAGTTTCTGGTCCCGATCATAATTCGCTCTTGCTACTCAGAGGGTGTGCTGAAATTCCAAAGAAAAAAATTAACAGCCATTCGGTTCAGTTAGTGATTTCTACTATGGCAATACCTGGCTCCTAGCGAGCGCTCCAAGTAACGGGCAGCAAAACTCCCTGTTCGACGCCAGTTGTTTGAGATGTGCACCGTCGGAATCTCTGAGCTTTTACGAACTTGCATAGCTTCAGTTCTCTTCCACAGAGAATTGTGGTGCTTGGTTAGTTCACCGAAGGAGAGCCTCAAGGTCGTGTAATCCTCAATAATCGACTGAACATCTCCTTTGAAGACGTTGACAACAGTGGCTTTTGAGCTATGCGCTGAGAAAAGATTCTTGGGCACTGGAGACTGTGTCGCCAATCGCACGCAGTTCATTGGGACGGAAAGCCAATTCTTTTCTCCGTTGCTAATTAACGGTGATATCCTCCAAGACGATGTTTCCGCGTTTTTCCTCCAGCTGTACATAATTTCATAAATGTCTCTGACTTTCCCACCCAGTACAGGTACAACGGTTGGTTATGAACACAACGAGCCTGCAAGACATCTGCAGTTATAAACTGTGCCGAATACAGTGATTGTTTTTCGCACCTAGGTACTTTACTTCCCCTAACAGATGCCATGAATTACAACGGCCCCTTCGATTGCCATCAACCATTGCTTTTCTATACTTCCAACTCCATAGAAGCCTCACGTTCAAGTGACTCTCTCACGGTAAGGCCATCTTTAGCACATTTCACCATTCAGCTTTTTTGCCACAAAACTGAGCAGGCTCTCTGTTTCACCCAGAGTTTTCCAAAATTTTCTTACTAATTTCACCCTTCTGTCTGCGTCTTTTTCCCACCGTCTTACGAGGAGTCCTTAGGTATGACCACTGTCCCACGGGTCTCTGAAACGAATCGAATAAATATGAACAACTGTGTTTTCAGACGTTCACTTCTCCTTCTTGAGTAGTTCAGGCGGGCGACATCCGTTCCGTTTATTCTTCCTAAGTACAAACGTCCATCTCTCGAGCTTCCACCCACATGCGGTCCAGTATCTGACTAGTGGCTTGACGCAACAACTTCACGTCTCGATTGCTACAAATGTACGCTGATAGATACTATGAGTAGTTGCATATATTTCAACACATGAAGAATTATTCAGTCCGTTTCAACTACGCATGCTGAAACCTCAATTCTATGTGCATAAAGATTCATTTTACGTCACGGAGATATTGGTCGAACGCGTTCTCCATTTCTGGAGGGATATTTAAACGCACGACTGGAGATGAAGATGGGCTCTCCTAGTACGTCAAACAAACATTCTGGCTGGACAACGCCTTTTCCTAGAGTTACTATTCTTTTTGCACATATCAGTCGTTTGAGGGCATACTAAACGATGTGAGTGACTCGGAACCCAGTAGACCGGAATGTATCAAGTTGTTATTTGGCTCAGTCACGAAGGTTTCTAGGTGAAATCAGGATTCAAAATCTTGAGGCGAAATTTCACTTCCTAATATGAATAAGTGCAGTGTTCCTTTTCTGAGGCCACTCTTTCCTACAGTGACCAATCATTTAATGACGACACTTTTGGGTGGAACTTTAAACGTCACAAAAACATATCCTAAAACATGCCGGTTCGCTACATAGATCGCGGCTTTTTACGATCCGATGATGTTGTTGGTTAGACATTTTTAGCAGCTAGGACTTTCCCTTCCTATCGGATGTGCAAAATGGCACCCCGAAAGAACAAACAGGTGACAAGCAACTTAGAAACCGTTCTCGGTATCAACTCCTGACCTGTGCAACCAGGCCAGATTTGGGACTCATTGCGGCCAGCCAATTATCAAAACAAAACATTAACCACAGCCGGTCCTTCTAAGCAGAGCTGATGTGCACATGTTCGTGCTTGCATCCAGAATGGACCGAGCTGAAGCAAACAGCCACGTAGCAGCATACTGGCTTTTGTGAGAAGACAAAACATTTGAACTTTAGTTAAAGTATCAACGTGCTAAGCTCGTTCTTAGTGGGGCCACTCCCCTAATGAGAATTATTATAGGTTTTCGAGAAGCCTAACTCCAGTACATATCGGGCCAGGCGAATTTTTAAGGAGGGGTGGGATATAAATGGCAAAGGTCATTTCCAGGGCTGACGGGCCACCGCAGTGAAGCTAGAGTTCGGGAAGTCCAGTTCCCGTTTGCTTGTTTTCTTTGATGCACTTCAGCACAACACACGTAAAGTCCTGTGGTGAAGGGTAGAAGCACGAATTTCAGAAAGGAGGAGTCCAAAATTTAAATATGACATGTTATCGTCCTCTGATTGCCGCATGATTAAATCCAATTTTCACTTAGATTGCCATTTAATCAATCTCTAAGATGAAAAACCAGGGGTATTCAAACGTTGCATATTAACAAGTTGACAGAATTCCAATTTCTGCATTTGAAGAGCTAATTCAGTTCATACTCTGACCTCTCCACTTAGAATCATACTTTCTTCCACGTTTTTCGTGGAACAAACAAGCTGCAATCTAACATTGCAAAGATAGTTTCCAGACTGCGCCCGCTGGCACGCTAGTTTGGTTACAACCTAGAAGGCCCAAAACATTCATTTTTAAGCTTCTCTCCGTTGGCCTGTAAGAGTGACTCGGTACGTATTTGTAGCACCGGACAGTCCTGAAGGCCCATTCAAGGTGCTTCGTACAGCTCTACGACTTTGGTGATCGTATGACGGACCCTAGTTCATCGGCACATATACCCCTTAGGAGTAACCATGTGTTCGACAGTATCAAGTAGAAAGTCACACGGCTCTTGTTGTGCAACTGCAAAGCTCTCTGTGCACTCAGCCAATCCAGTGCAACAAGCAGATCAATCTATACAATTTTCAGCTATCAGGGCACTTGCTGTTGCGGCAGCTTATATTTGACAGAACAGACCGGTCACCATTAAAAGATGACCAGACACATCTCAAAATATTTGATACATACAACCAGAACACGACTTCGAGACATCTGCCCACTCAGCCGACTGCAGAACATTCGCAACTCTGGCAAGCAACCGCGTGCCGCTAGGGCTGGTGCGCAGCAATTGGCTGTTGAATTTGAGGCGCAAGATGTTATCTGCAGAGGAAGTCTCGATTTATATTGCTCATCTGCCACGGCATCGTACACCTTTCCGCATGACGTACACACTTCTTACGTTTTGAACTGCACACCTGTGTATGTTTTACGCTGACGACTGTTAAAAATGAAACGATCGTAATATCTCAATATTTTTACGCTCCTACTGTTCTGAATAATTATAGCAGAGGTACTAAGTGGTCCAACTATGCTAGCAGCTGGAATGTAACATTATGTTCCGCCGCGTAATCACCTGCCCTAGAGCGACCGATCTTGCCGTTAGTTGTCTTTAAAGGGAACCACTCTATTGGATCAATGAATGTGACAGTCTTAAGCAGCAGTGGCGTGAGTCTGAGCTGAAATACCATGCCAATGGCCAAAAAATGCATTCACTGCATAGCACTGAATGACCGTGAAATGCGAACTTCATCATGCTCACCTTTTTGCTTCATTTGTGTATCATCGGCTGGCTCAACAATGGAAAATTCTTTGCCTGGCTTAATGCTTTTTTCTGTGACCCAAGTTTTGTAGCTGTCGTCTTGAACCTGATCTATCACAAAATCTCGAGTTTCCTGCTTTTTCGCTTTCTTCTCCGGCTTCTTTCTGATGATTCTCACAGGGGACACCTCGCTGGGTTTGAGCAACACTTCGTGCGCTATGGATGAAAAAGACACAATGGAATTGGAACTAACAAAACAGACATGATTCAGAATTTGTGAACAACTTGATTGCCTACCCTTGTGGGAAAGCGCAAAAGGTTATAACTCAACTGTAAAGATGACGTCGCTTTTCATCAGAAGCATTTTACGTTGTCTCCCAATATCGTCAATGAGTCAACATCTAGAAAACTTCTCATATGGACAACCTATGCTATGTAGTCTGTATGTGGTGCAACCAAACTGAAGCTCTTCAAGGAAGGACTCACAAGGAAGAAAAGAAGTAGCGGTAAATATGTTTTTCTTCTTGCACTCAGGTGGGGTTCCCTACATCTATACCCCTGAGAAAGCCTATGTTACCAAGTAAGAATAGTCCTGAAGGTAATCATTCGGGCTTTAACCACAAACTTCGATTCATCATTTCAGTTCGATCTTAAATGCAAAACATAAGATAAGCAAAGTCTCCTGTAGAAAGTGCGGTAGGGATTGGATAGCGTTTTAATAGGCACCTGTTTTCGGTTGAGTCTCCTTGAGTTTTATTGATTTGTTTTTTCCACGTTTCCCACGAATTTGTGTTTGTTCGGTGATTAGTTTCACAGATAGCTAGGAAGACGAGTTCAAAGCGCTTAAGTATGATCACTGTCCGACTAGGACAGTGGTGACCTTAGAACACTTGTGAATGCATCGTTGGTTTGCTTTGCTCAGAGTACTTTGTCAGAGGGCGCATACATCACTCAGTGCAAAACGAACATGTCCGTAGCGATTATTCGGTGCGTTAGATCCATACTCTCCTGTTAACTGAGCGAAAGACTGTGCTTACTCATCAAGTGAGTTTGAAAATATTCCAATGATCACTGTGGATAAGAAGAGAAATAATACGGTTACTGTCGTTTGGTCAAAATGCCATAATTCTGCTATTAGTACCATGAATTCGATAGAAATTTTCAAGAATTCACATCAAATGAATGCCTTGTTAATACACTGGTTTAATTTGATTCTTCACTGGCCATCAACTGCAATTACACCGTTTCCTCTGTCGCTGTGCTCCTCGAAGCCACAGATGAATTTGCAAAACCTGACAGTTTTTTGTTTTAAGGAACAACTTTTCCCTGTTGCATAAGCTTGCCTTACTGCTATTGTTGGTATCGGCTTGGAGACCTAACGGAGTAGTTCAGTAAAAGGCTATGTGATCTTCCTGGAGGATAGTAACCAAGAGGAAAACTTCAATTTGTCCATAAAACTTTCAAAACTTACGGATAATGGCAGCCAAACTGATGGATGTGTCAGTTTTTAAGAATGTTAAAAATCGGTCTCGCCACCAACAAGACGACCAGCTCGTTTTGGAGAATTCATCCCCGCGAGATATCGACCCGCACTTGAGACAAAGCTTCCTATGTTTTTATTTTGGTGCGTCCGTGTTTTGGTGTCCTGGAAACATATTCCTTTTTCTTCACTTCGTTTAAAGATCGTCGATTTCACTTGGGAATGTTTATTCCAGTGATCCGAGGCTTGGAGCCAACGCTTGTTAACGAAACACAAGTTCCAAACGAAATCTGGCCATTTTGATTGAGGTCGCAGAATGTGACCTTTGTGGTGCAACGACCGGTAGCTTGGTATGTCGAGCTGCGCATAGAGGACTTTCCAGCCTTCATAGCATGGTCAAAAACTACATGACAGCAGAGCAATTGGTCACACGCCAAATATTACAGTGCATGGGTCTTCTTCGTTCATTATCTGTGCAACTTCTGATGTAAACACCAGAAATCTCAAAAAATAGAAGGCTGGTACGTAGATTCCAATCAAATTCTAGTGTTCAGACATTGATCAGACATTGATGCACATTTTCAGACCTCATTTCAGACCACGTTTCAGCCTCACTTGCAAGCTTTTACCACACTGCTCCCACCCTGATATCGTTATTCCAGTTAACCTATATCAAAATGTGAGGCAGCAAATACTAGTTCTCTCCTTACAAAGGATCATTATATCCTGGGTTTCGAACTCCGGACATCTAATGTGTGAAGCGAGGTTTTTACCACCAATGTTTCTCAGGCCGCACCCGAATTATCCCTCTTTAATATATTTAGATTCATCCCCGTGACTGCATCCCCCAGATCTAATCAGGAAAGCTTAAATTGGCCCAAAATGAATTCACTTAATCGGACGGCAGACCTCTTACTGCTCAGCAAATTATATCGAGTACACAAAACAAGCGGCTGGGCAAAATTCTGTGAACAACCACGCGGTAACCACCATTCTCCTGCCATAACAACTGCATAGTAAAGTCAGGTCGAATAATATTTACGGGGAAAATGTTCGTTATGAACTGGAGGTGTGCCCTTTATTCCGGTGACCGTTCAGAAGTTTGGAAAACGAGACGTTGTGAAAGAAGGTGTCAACAATGACCTTCATTCACCTCAATATGTCTCGAAAAATTACTTTCTAGGCTCCCCTCTTTGCTGTTTGGCTATTTTCGAGTACTGTGGATAGAAGCATGTGCCTCAGTTTGAACGATTCATACTGATTTAATAGCAAAACAGTGAAGGCCCTTGAGTCAGTTCGGGTTTGTCTACCAAGTAATTTTGTAGGTTTTGAGTGCTGTTTGTCGATTCATTTACAAATAATTATTTTGCTTATATATTGTCAAATATCACAAACTCCTGAGAATCATG
Organism: Opisthorchis viverrini; assembly: GCF_000715545.1. Taxonomy (NCBI): domain Eukaryota; kingdom Metazoa; phylum Platyhelminthes; class Trematoda; order Opisthorchiida; family Opisthorchiidae; genus Opisthorchis; species Opisthorchis viverrini. The sequence goes on along the minus strand of NW_008751985.1, from coordinate 381,539 downwards.
TGAACCTAAATAACAGAGCTGTGAATTGTGTTTCTATAAACACACTTACCACACGTATATTCAAGATACAAGCTTGATTTAGAGCACTGCAGTTGTTCGCTGCCCACTCTACTTGATTGCACTTCAATGCGCTGGGATCCCACGAGAGTAGGGGTGTCCTTTTGGAACGAATTCTTTTCCAATTCCTTGAGCACCATATTTGGATTAACTGTGCAGACCGTCTGACGTGTGCAGAGTGATGAGTAAAACCACGTGACGTCCTGATTGATGCATTGCACTGCCAAACAGAGCACGGATTTTCGCAACACCCAATAAATGAAGCAAACACATGGTAAAAACAACCCATTTTGGTAAAATTTGGTTCCACAGGCCACAAGTACTTATGTTAAGAGTGGAAGATTACTCTTGGTGAGTGATCATTTAGAAGAGTGAATAAGGGTACCATACAACAGATGTCAGTTCCCTCATTCAGTCAGTGGGTTATTCCGGGGCTACCACTCGTTAACAACGCCCCCGCACAAGTATCCTTCACATTACATGCTAGAAATGGGGGGTCAGGAATTGAACTGTTGCTGTAATCCGGCAGTTCGGGAGACCCAGTCGTTTCTGTCGAATTGGACTACCTCATATTTATATGTGATCATGGCACAAAGACGATTCAACTACAAACATTTATTTTCCACGTAAGGTTGTGTGAGGAGCCACTTTTGTTTAAGGCAATGTGAAAACCAGGTCTCTGAACATAGACATTTGGAGGAAGTTTGTACTCGCAGTCGCGACTCATTGCGGTCATCGAAATTTGAATGTGCTCCATTTTACACACCACTCAATGAGTGTATCAACTACACCACCGTGAAACTTATGAAGTTACTTAACATGCGAATGAACCCATATGATTGAACTCGGATCTTCAGGACACCAGCGTCCTCATGTTCTGTCGGCCGTGAAATGTCCACCGATGACCTAAGAGCCACAATTTTCCAATGAAAATTAAACAATGTCATCTGCACATTCCTTTATGTTTCAGTAGAGCACCCCACTTCCCTCAGGCTATACATTACTTTCATATTTATTGTTAGCTGCTTAAGGTGAACTATGTGTGTTGTCGTGGACAAACAGACAGAGCGAAAGTTTCACTGTCCTGGAAGATCTTTCATTTTTAGGGGGATATAGGGTGGACAAGCAATGGTGGGTTTTTTCCAAGAAAGCAGTATAACGTTAGAGAGTTGGTTTAAGAAATATGTTCATTGTTGATTGTATCATCAAACTGAGACATCCGGCTTGCGAGAGCTAGTTCAATCCGTTTGAGCGCATGATTCAACTATAAGTTACTTGTGATGTTGTGATCCATGCAAAGTCAAAATGGCACAAGAGGATACATCAGGTTTATGTCGCCTTGACAAACCGTCAATCAGTGGTCTGGGGGATTCTGCCTGAAAAAAAAACAAGCTAAGCAGTTTGCATAATTGTAACTTGTACTTTGCAATCGAAATTCGCTGTCCGGAAGTTCACAAACAGCCACCCACAAATTTGTTCGTGAGTGATTTATCGCGTTGAAAGTCATCATCCTAATAGAACGCTCTTGTATGTTGCTTTTGTCTCACTCTGGCCTGTTCAGTTGGTATGCATCGTAATTACAGCTGCTATGAACCTACCGGTTAGAAAATTCAATGTTGGGGAAGGGAGGGGCAGGGAGGCGGGGGTGCTGGGCGGTTGAGTGAAATTAACCCCTAACCACATTCGTTTTTCCGTTGCCGAATCCTCTTTGATTTTCGCAGCCACAAATGACCCACAGCCCAGACATATGTCAGGTTTACACGACTAGGAGAGCGGCGCCTGCCTCCTATGGTGGAGATGTCTGGAAATGTTCTACTCCAGTTAATTCAGTCTCGATCTGACAGGGATAGATCGAATTGGGGCGGTCTGGGTGGATGCTTCAAGTACGCAGCTGAAGAAGCCATCCAGTGATTCACCTATCTCCCCATTCGTTATAATAATGGCGTTAATCAAAATGTTGATCGTCGATGATAACGACTGTAGGACGTATGGTAAGAGGAAACAATTAGCAACGAAGCTTTTCCATACGGTAATAATTTGCTTACAAGGTAGACTAACTATACACAGTCGATGTACACCCAGTATTTGGTAGCAGTGAATTACGAAATTTTTAACTCTGGGTTATTAAACCGTTTTTGAGAATTCCTGCGCCAAATTTGGTGTAAAATGACACTTCACTGTATCGATTTGGGAATAAAATTGATACAGTTGAGAACATCACATAGTCTTGTCACAAGTTGTTACCCTTCGATCCTTTCTGATAATAATTTATTGACCCGCTTTCACAAGAGAGAAAAGTTCTAGTTGTTACTGGTGGAAGGAAGCGCGTCTTCGAGTGAGTTGCTTATTGACCAACACGGACTGAGCTGTTACAAGCTATTGGACAGGAAAACTGAAAAGGTGATTTGTGCAACAAGAGTATGAGTAATGCATTTGCATCTAAACTAAGAGAATCCCTTACGTTTTCGCTTGAAAATGTGGTTTCCCACCTGGAAGATGCAGGTAGTCCAATAGCTGTCCTGAACGAATTATCTGGAATCAGTTTTTGTCTCGGTGCGGTAAAGAACATGATGTCTCGGTGCATGTCTTGTCTTGACACGTGGATAAATTTTACCCACGTAAACCAGTCTATCACCCGCTAAACCAAAGATGATCCAAAGGGATACTTTCTTTCGTTGGAGAGGGGAGTACTTTTTTGTGGAGACTAATACAACCGAACATACACGATGTATTGGTATGAAAAATAAGCCTGCATTAATATTACGGCAATACACCAGAAATGAAGCTGAATGGAGTGCCGTCCTTTAATAGCACTTCCAACGAATTTGTGTTCCCTAAGGAAGACACTCCTTTCGCATCAAAAGAGGAAACAATCTAGTCGACCGAAGGCTGATTTCCTTACAAAAATAACTCCTGTATGGTTGCTACTCACAATACCTGGGGTTTTCATTTTGTGTAAATTGTTACCCTCACAAGTCTCATTGCCGAGTTCGACAAATTATCGCGTGTTTGTGAGTGAGAAGGAAAATTTCATCACGCCCAAAATGTATCATCTCAAGAACCCGGTATAATTCCGCATAGCAGCCCACACGCTTTAACTTGCACATTCATGCTTACGCACACAGTAATCTAGAGCAGAAAGTTGAACCGGCTATTAGGCATATGGCTCACACATCTACCCGCCTCAGCACTCTACTACACTCAAACCCAAATCTAAGTTTAATGAAGGTAATACCAGTCCCCATCCATTCACAGATTTTTCCTCTAAGCCCTATTCCGAAAAAAGATTTGCAATCCCTAAAGAAACTGAGTGATCTTTGTTAGCATTTGTTGATTGCCTCAAAAGTACACCTTCCAAATCAACTATTATGGAATTATGGGTCGACTACTCAAAATTACATCTTGATTTCCTCTCGTAAGCAAAGTTATTCTCCGCCGAAAATCTGAGGGGAACTGTAAAACTCTTCAATCCTTAGTGCATTGAAGCAGCCATACAGTTCTTCACTGCTTTTAGGTCTAGAGTGACGTTGCAGGACGAGATCTCAGAGAGAAAGTCGCAAAACCTACGCGTGTGGTCGAAACCAATTAACCAAGTCGCAGGTTCGAATTATTAAGATTTAATGCGCAGTGGTTTTACGATACTTCTAGGCCCTTCTGCATGCTTAAAATCGAGATTGGTTATTGCATCTGAACAATGCGTAGAAATTTTTGGACGTTTTTCCTATTGCACACATCATTCAGAATAGAATACTTCGCTCCATCATAGCACATGTGTTCACAGTCGACGCTGCCAGCTCCGACACACTGCACCCCACACAGGTGTTATCAATAATTTATTTATTGAAAAAGAATCAAATTTAGTTTACGAAATGTTAACTTTAATGTGGGGATATAAAACAAAACAAAGTGTGAAACGACATTAAAGATCCAAATGAGCGTATCGATAGTAAAATAGAGAACGACAATGCAGGTTACACTGTTTCATTCTTCGTTCATCGAAGTTTTTTATCTTCAGCTGCCCGGTTGCGTGTATGTAGTAGAGCGTGCGAGATGATGGATGGCTATATGATGACTATATATAATTTAGAGTGGATGAGGACGAATCCCGGAGCTTCAAGCTGATTGAAGTATACCTATTAAAAATCAGTTACAATAGTTATTCGGAAGACAATTCTGTTCCGACGTGTAGTTTATCTCTGCGTGTTGTGGGTGCAGGTATACAAGTGGCATAATTTCCAGAACATTTTAACGAAACTGGCATTTGCCAACAATGTGCACATTCTCCGTGTCCAAGGTGGATTCCATATGGCCAAGTACAATGTCAACCATGCTTATTGGGGCTCGAAGCCGACACCCCTCTCGAGTTCAGTATGACTAATTTGTGTTTATACCCTTCGCTTTGTTTACAAAAACAAATTTGAATGGTTCAGCTAGCAACTGGTGATACACACACGAGAGACCGATAGGACACGGTATGCGACTTGATGTTCACAGACCATTCTAGCATGGGCTAAAGGCCTGACGGACGTTTTATTATATGTCTACATGGGGAAATTTACGAGCATTGAAAATGTGTCCGCGCCTATTGTTGACAAAGACTTTGCCTCTTGTTTCTTTCCAAGTAAGTTATTGCCTGACCTTCTTCGGAAGCGTTGTTTATCGAAAGGGTAATGGTTCTCCTAATTCGCGTTTGTTCCACCTTCTTTCAGTGTATCTTAACTACAGAAATAAGGTTGAAGAAGTGCATCTGGAGGGACTTTGGGAAATTCTCTTCCACGTAGGTTTTGACGAATATATACCGAAAAGTATATCCGCTAATTTTTAACATCAAATATCTATAATAAAACCATATTTTATTTCCGATATTTTCGACTATGGGAAAATTTCCTTCCACGGACCATGAGCATTGGTTGTAAGGCAAAAACGCTCTTTTTGTGGAAAATGGTGATATGAATTCTTGGAGCTTGCGAGAGGCCAAATTTTACTTACCTGTCATGACTGAATAACTTTTCCAACAAAATGCTTCAATACCCTCTTGTACTAGAATTCCTCATTCCTTCAAATGACCTCCGAAAATAGACTTGAACTATCTGCTAGGGCTTATGCCCTACTGAAAGTCAAGATTCGGTTAAATTTGGTATACTAAGTTGCACAATTTGAGCTGCCAGCGACAAACAGTACTATTCTTTTTGGCTGTTCGGACGGCAGAGTTCATAGGGCGGTTCGGTGTGTAACAAGCAGTGTCTGCGGATTTCCGTTCCCACACCATTAAGACGACCAAGCCACTTTGTGTTAATCTTGCCTGACTGAGATAGAAGAAGGTACGAGGTGCGCTGTGCCTGATAATACGGATTTTAGAACCTCATTTTGATAAGCAAAATGTGCACATACAGGATTATCGAGTTGTTGGTCAAGACTTACGATACAAAACCATAGTCATAATGTTAAAAGAGTATTCCTATTTTAACAGGGGAGCTCAAGAGACTGTTTTCTATCACATTTCATCATGCAAGTACAACGATGAAATAGAGAGCCAGGTTACTGCGTTATTGGTATTAAACCAGTGGTACTATCTACCAAATGGCGGAAAGACTGACTGGTAGATTAAGACCATATCACAACTTTCACGTAGCTCTTTTACTTGCAAAGAAAGATGCCATACATCCGAATAGCAGTTGCTTCGAATATTTTAAGATTTCGCTGGCAAAAGAACTTCAGTCGATTTTAGTTACTTGCTGAACTACGCCGAACACGTCCACCTGTTTAGGCGCATTTAGGTGCATCCGTCGTGCGCTGGGGGAACAGTGTTAACAGGCTTGTCTTGCGCGCTAGATCCGGAGTTTAAACCCTTCATGACCAAGGATATACACTATTGTTGAGCTCTAATAACAGTAAAAGTAGTGCATCGTGCCCTCCCTTTTGGTTTAGGCTCACCAGAATGGCTGTCCAAAAGCGAACGATGTGGATGTGAATTCCACAACTCCTGCAACCGCCTAAAACTATGCTGAATACTCATCTGGATCATTCCGGTGATCTGATGGTCTGTGTCAGTTAAGTGACTGATGACAGCCCATGTCACGTTTTTGGCTGCTCCAGTATTTTGGTATATCAGTGAACATTCTGAGATTCTCTGAGATAATCGCTTTGTTGTTCAACGCAGTCTACAGAACATGAGCAAACAGAGTGATAAACATTAGGCTACCATAGACCAAATTCTAAGGATTCGAATTTAAAAACCAGCAACTGCTAAAGGGTATCCTTGGTTGTGCTGCATTTAAAATTTCTCTTAGACAGATTGTTTATCTGAAGCCGTGTTGCATTTAAATTTCAGCTGAATGAATATGGGACCTTTTCTTCTACTACAGGATTCTGACGGAAATTCTCCGTAACAACTGGTCCAGGTGACCAGTTCCTATAAAATTTTCCCGGATGATCTGCAGTGCGCTATCTGTTTTTCCATATGTGCGGACCCACAGTTCCACATTACCACAAACAAAATTATAGCCAGCTGATTCTTCGGTCCCATCATCTAAACCGGAAATGACGGTGATTTAGTCAAATAGACGCAATAAATGGGAATTTAGCTAATTCGGATAGGGAAGAAAGCCTATCGGAGTCAGTATAGCACCCTTTTTTCGAGACCAACTTCTTGCAAATATAGACTAAATGAAACGTCTACATCACTGATCACAAACTGCGTAAGGCGGTTCAGAAATTGAACCCAAAGTGTCCACCAAAGTCCGCTACTCGGCGAACCACTTGTGTGACGGTGAATGGGGGCTCCTTGATCAGACGTCCGCTACCTTCAAATTGCCCTTCAAATGCCCTTCAAATAGCCACTTCATCTTGTTCCTGAATGAACAACTTTCCTTGGTTTCAGTCTTCCATTCGTCATTCAGTCTTTTTTGTCACTTCAACTGTGTTTACTTTTAGAGGGTACCGCGGAATCCGACCATATTATTCGAGACGGGGCAACTCGAAACACTATGAAGCGAACCAAAGGCCAAACTAGCCTCATCTCTTCTTGGTATTGAAAGGAAACAACATGAGAATGCCGGAATAAATCTTCAGATAGTCCAGATCAAATCATTACTCATTTAGATATGAACTGCTCATACAAGTATCTAGCGCTTGGAATGCATAAAAGCAGCTGTCGATAAAATGATATCCTATGAACGTGACCTACTTCATAAAAAGTAGGCAAACGATTTCAAAGCTCCATTTGCAAAGGTCTACGAACACATCTAAATCTGCCTACTCACCTGATAAATCCTTTTTGGTACACTGGTTTTTACTGATCAAGTGGGAAACCTGCGGTTCGTCTGATATATTATGCAAAGACTTGGCTTCGAGAATCAGCAGCTTGAAAGCTGTCCCAAGAGTGGCGCAACTGATTTCAACGTAGGAATCTGCGCATATCAGTTCAGTTTGAGAGTAGGCTGAAGAGGTGATGAAAGCAAAAAAATATAGACCATGCTGTCTGTTTTGCGCGGTACATTTCAGTTTTAGAGTCACTTCATTCAAAAAAACCAGCAAGCATTGTAAAAACGCCTCATCTTTATTGGGAACGCTCATCCCATGAAACTCAAAGATATTCCAAACTCGTAACTTCTTGGCTGATAGTTGAAGACTTAAACGTTCTGTAACAAGTGGCTGATCAGCGGTGTAAATAACTCGCACCTAGTAGGAACTCATGCTGTCTGTTTTGCGCGGTACATTTCAGTTTTAGAGTCACTTCATTCAAAAAAACCAGCAAGCATTGTAAAAACGCCTCATCTTTATTGGGAACGCTCATCCCATGAAACTCAAAGATATTCCAAACTCGTAACTTCTTGGCTGATAGTTGAAGACTTAAACGTTCTGTAACAAGTGGCTGATCAGCGGTGTAAATAACTCGCACCTTAGTAGGAACTGGCGCCTCTTATCCCCGCTCTTTTGAGGTTCGTGAGATTTGCATTGCCGATAAGTCCCATCGAAGATGGAGGATCTATGTAGTGCTCCATGGGCGTTTAGCCCAGATTGTCACTAATCCTCTGAATGTCATCCCATAGTGTTGTGAGACATCTGGCACTTAGATTCGACATGACAATAGGTAAAGACTGAATGTGAGTAAGCTTTTAAAAGCTTTTTTGTCGCTAAGACCCGGTGCTCGACCACCGTGTTTGGGTATGGATCACAAGCCGTGAACAGTGATTCATGCCACGTCCCACTGCCAAACACTGGCTTGCGCAAAACCTCGAGCATCACGGGCAGGTAGTTGAATGCCCTAGACATCAGTAAATGGCTGAGGAATGTGACAAAAGTTGACTGCAACGTTGTGTGTGCGATCAAACAAAAATGAGACTAAATAACTTGGCCTGGCTACACAGTGACGAAGGTGACACCCAGTGTAATGTGTACATGCATAGCTCAATAAACCCACAAAATGGATCATGTCCTGTAGAACATTTACCGGTCACATTAATTTTTTGGTATCCCTACGTCGCAGTCGTCAACTCGAAAATAATCGGAGCATTGTCAGGAGTGCATTCTTTGTGAACATTTTAGATTTCAGTCGCTCTTCTGAATCTTCTGTATTAGAATTTTTACGATGTCTTTTCAAACCCACTCGAAAGACATTTTCCAATTTGCTACTTAAACTCCATTGCTGTTTGGTGCTATGAACCCGAAAGCCCGAACAGTTATGGGAAATTCCCATGCGGATCATCTGGGAGGGTGCAATGCCCCCTCATAGAGGACAGCCACAATGATGCCTGAAACGACAGCTGTTTAGAAAACCAAACCTATTTCAGCATAGGCCGATAAAGACTATATAGGATTTAGGAGCTTGGTGAAAATGGCAGTGGTGTTCACCCGAACAACAACTAATAACTTCAACTAGGCTGCCCACAATGTTGGTGTAGCAGCAGAACAACCACGTTCGAATAAGTTGTCTAATAGCGGGTCTTCTACGCAGACGATACACGACATCCTTAGGATGAGTTCGCATGATCGTAAGTGTAACTGCTCATATATGAACCAAGTGAGACTGCTTACGGACCCAGAGCACGCGATCTCATTTACTTTGTCCAGCATTATAACCATAGTTGTCACTGACAAAGTAGTTACGAATACAACCCCCGAAAAATATAAGATTTTATGCCCAGCAGGATGACCCTTGTAAGGAGAGCACCATATCCAGAAGTAGGAAGGTTGACGGTCGCAGAGGGATGAATGCACGTGACACCTCAGGGTGGAACTTCAATGACAAGGGAGTAAAAGTAGCAGTTCTAAGTGCCCAAACCGCCACACCGTGGAGCTCCAAGGGTCAGGTTTCAATAGATTACTGATCTGGCTGACGAAACGTTGCTTCACACTGTGATCCACTTTAACGAAAATACCATAGGCCCAAGGTAAAGCGGAATCACAAGCTCCCGAAACAAGTTTCTAAGTAATGCGACTTCCAAAATGCGGGTCTGCTAGTCTTGACAATTTAAGCGCTGGAATCTGTAAAAATAATTGGTGCGTTTATGAACTGACTTGGGCAACTGACGTCAATTTAATTTACACAGTTTGTCCTCTGTTTTAGGCTAGTTGAGTGCAGAAGAAACTTCTGGGAGGTAGAGTGACAGTAGGCCGGACTTCTCAGAGAAGGACAAGCATATTATTCGGGCTTTACTAATACTCCCTGTTTGTAACACCTGTTTGAAAGTGATCAATAGTGGTGTGAAATCCTTCTGAACACCACGCTACGACCTCAAGGGGGCAATTAAATCTGAGGGTACGCATTACCTTTCAAAGGCGATGATGGTGATTCTGTAATTGAAGCTAAATTATCTCCGCGGTACTGGCAGGTACTCCAATACATTCTGTGTGGTTGGCGCCCTCTTGAGAAGTTCATTTTGGTTAAAACCGCAAATAAGGAAAGAGCGGCTTTAGTTGGCCATTTGAAGGGAACTATGATAGAAACCTCACGCGAGAAAATCACCCATACAACAGACCATTTTCGGTCGCTCCTTTGGGGCCGCACGGTTCGGCAGTGATAACCGTAATACTACCCAAGCTCGAGTGCAGCCTCTTGGTTTCCAGGAGTACGGTGTTCACTTCAGCAAGCCTTATCACGGGCAAGTGGTTGTGTCGCACCTTCCGTAGGTGGTCAAGGTGTCACAATGTAAATCTTGAATGACGAAGAACACGGTTTCGGTCTCGCTAGTGCATCGGAAGTCTATCTGGAAGTAGGCTCGTGTGGAATCCGAGAAAACACCCTATTTGAAGCCTTAGAATTGGACAAAAGCTTTTCAGCGATATCAGAGATCCTTGATCTGCGGTACCAGTCTGCACGTACACTTCAAAAAAAATCTGCAATCATCAATTTAATATCATCTAAGTTTTTGCTCCGTTTCAAAGGCAGTTCCGTCATTGAGGGACTTTCAAACTCAGCATAGTACACCTTAAAATTCAATGCAATTTCGCTCTGTACTTTTACGTGTTCACCTCGGTTTGAAATGCCGTAATACATCCACAGAAACACACCAAAGTTATCGTGTTTCGTGAATTCGATTTCTTCTTAGCGGAAATAAACTCGAGCAAAGCTTCAAGTGCCCTGTCAAACCAGTCTCACCAATTTAAAGCCTTTTAAACAGGAAAACGGTCAGGGTCTGTGCTATTCAGATAAATATCATGTAATATCCAGTTAGTACACCGGTAAACGTTTTATCTTGGTACACTTAGACGGTTACTGACTTGGATTTGGGACACATCAAGTCCCAACATACGAATATTGTATCTTTAATGACAGGAGATATTGTGCCAAAAGGATTCCTTCACTTGTCTTTCTCAGGGTTTGCTGGAGGTTTCTTAAAAGTTCTCAGTTTAGGTGCTTACCTCACGGGTCAAAGTGGTGGTCCTGCTCGTAGAGGTTGCGCGGTTAATGAAGATGGCTTATGGCGGGAAGTATTGTACTTAGAAGGATCGCTATATACCCGCACGTCTTATGTTCTCCAAAGTTGAAAATTGCGCTCGCCTTTAGAGTACACTTTGCAAGGAAACAAGATGCGAAAGCGGTTGATGCAAGAGATATGGCGTAAAATTGACATCCGAGGTTGGGTTTCTTAGTCATCTCTATTCAGAGTTTTGAAAATGAACTGTTTTTACAAAGTTTTGTAGACTTGCTTATGGATGCGACAGGTGAACCAGTGAACAAATAGTAAGATTCAGGAGGATTATCTCCTATCATTGAGAGCCTACGTTAAATATCCAAGTGGCCTCGCATCTCTTAGTTCCAACAGTAACTCAGCTGGCTCCAGAGCACTACCTATCAACCATGACCATCTATCCAGAAGTGCACCGAAATAAGGTCAAAACCGAAGCGGGTTACTTTGTGAAAGCATAGAGACCTGGTCCGTGCATAGTGAGCTGGATTCTACATTGCGCATGGAGGTTTCACACATTACTTTTTGTCATAAATTGCACTACTGACCTAATCCCTGTGTGAACTCGCAGGGCATAAAAAAACGGATAGTGGTTGCCTCCAGATGATTCCAGTTCTCTGAGGAAAGAGAAAGGTGTTTTGACCGAGTGAAGCGTTAAACTATGATCACAATAATGTTGCTGGTTGCCAATGAGATGGAGGACGACGCGATGAAGACGAAGACGGAAGAGACGAACGAGACATGCTGGATAAAATATTGCCTAACGGAAAGTTACATAGTTAGCACATACTGATAAACGTAATATTCAATTTTTTTTAGCTCACTAACTATGAATTATCCTGACAGGATGGGTTCTTAAAGCTCTTCCCCTCAACAAACAGTGCACCAGGCATTCATCGGGGAAGATTTTTGTTGGAGTGGAGTACAACGTTAAAAACAGCACTGCGTTAAAAAACGGAAACAAAAATACCAACGAGTTAAATGAATTTCGCATACACTTTGTTGTTTATCTCAGCAAGAATGCCTGTTAGAGCTACTCTCTCTCTCTCACTTACCGGGTAAGCATGTGTAGTTCACAAACAGTGTCCTCCGATGGGGACATTCTGAAGACTGGTAAAGGCGACTGAGTTTTGATAGGATATCACATGTGTTCAAACCGTTACAAAGACTTTGTACTTCCTGAAATCGATTGAAAAATAAGAAATTTTTCAAGGGAGGGTTTTACTATCCATTGACAAGATCATTTGATGCTATAGGTGCTAGTGATTCGCAAGCTCACTGGACTACTGAGCACCAACAGGTTCCAACAGACATCCTTGCACCATTCAACGTCTGGAACTCGACACTTGTGGCGAAGCCGAGAACACGGATACTTCAAATATCAGAATCTTTCCTACTACTTCCAAGTGACTGAACTTGTGCATTACTATTCTGTGCACCATGAAAGATCATTTTCCCATCGGCATAATACGCTATTCTTAAGGCTGCTGAAATTATGTGACAGTCCACAACCGGTTTCACACTTCTTGGGGCTCATCCGATAAGCACAGCCCCGAGTTGCAGTCAATCCATGTGTTCCGCTTGTACCCAAATTGCACGAAACTGATGAAATACACTTATTTGCCTATCAGTTTGGTCTTGACAAGAGTATTACCTGAAACCCATCTGAATCTGTTGTTTATGATGTTTATGAGTCAGCCGGTTTCTGTGTGAGTACCCCGTCAAGACCAAGTTGATATGAAAATGAGTGCAATTTGCTGATAGTTCACCATTTTTTAATGTGATGTTCCCAGTTAAATTATATTACTTTATACAATGCGTTGGAGGAAAGTAAGCTTCATCCTTGACAGAAGACATTATTCTACTATTCCAAGCAATAAATTAGCACGCCACTGCTCACGGAAAAAATATGTGAATTCCATTTATTTTCGTATTTTTTTACCTATTCAGAATATTCACATCGTAATCAAAACCTCTGTGTTTACGCCAAATGCAACGGGCGAAATACTGTGAAAGAAAAGTCTTAACAGAAGTCTTAAATTACTTAGCATCCGGAAAAAACTAACAAACCTAGGTTTTTCATTGCTTGAAATTACTGTGTTATCTCCCATCGGCTGAGTTTAGTGTGCCAGCGCCAGGATATCTTACGAGAGAGCGCAATCACAAAACATTATGCGTGAATTTTATATGCTAATACAAACCTTAACCGGCGCAAAGCAACAATATTTATGGTATTAGTTCTCGCATCTCACTGCACTCGTGGTCATCCTCGGTCGTTATCTTGCACCATAACCTAGATTCTGGTGTCACCAGGTTCACACATGTGTGGCCGAGACTAATTACCTTGTTTCCGGAGTGGTACATATCACATGTCCCAGCTAACGCCAGCAACACTAATCGGTAAATGAAAGTCACTCCGCAGGCTATACAACGGTAAGCGTTGTGGATTTTGGTCTTTTCTAAACTTATTAGCACTACTAACAAAAGCGGAATTCATGATTCAAAAAGATTCCACCGTATGTTTTTCGGCTTACTATGATCTCAAAATGGCCCGCGTTGAACTCATTTTTGTGTTATTTTTCAATGATGTACCTACTTCACGCCTTTTTAGCACTTTTCAAGTGTCGTAGTTTTTATAGGTTCTACGGTGTTCATAAATAGGATATTATAAAGCTATCTTGTAGGTGAAATGTCTGTTGACTTTTCAGACCAGAGCAATTATAGTGGCTTGACGAACTCGCGCCATAATTCTTCTTACTTTTTCGGGTGGATACGCAGGCGAATTGAATTATCTGCATCAAAACAACATCACTGTTTTCAATGACGGATCTCTCTCGATATTCTAAGTTACAGGGAATCTATTCGTGCACAAGAGTTATTAGGGAGACACGATGCCCGACGCCTCAATTACATGTGATAGGACCACATGACTCTATGCTGATAAAAGTAGCTCGCTTCCAAACACAGTCTTTAATACGCCATCTAGACAATACTATTTTCGAACTGACGTCTTCCTTGCACAACGAGTGCCGTTCCAAACTCAGTGCACCGTAATGCCACGCCTTCAGTATTTCGCAATTCCATGATGTTCATTAGGACAACTGACCCACAAACGTAAACTGAATGTCATTCAGATCAGGTCGACTTCTAACGTGAATTGACGGATTGACTCATAGTTTCGGTACCTTAGTGGGAAAATTCTGGTTCACAGTCACCGGAAAAAAGATGCAATCTCGTCTGAATGGCAGGCGACTAAGATTTTCGCAGCAGGTGCTTTCCAAAATTTCGTTAAGTTGTCACATCTGCTTTGGGTGGAAAAAGTCTACTAGAAAAAATGAGGCAAAGAAGTTTAACAACGTGGATAGGGTTAAAATCATTTGACTGATATATACGTTCAAATAGAGTCCCCATAAACTAGCTACTCTGGATTGAGGCCATAGGAAAATCTGAACGCCACTCAAAATATGCTTATCTTAACTACCGATTATTTTGCACGAACTAACTTGTGAAGTCTGCCCAGGACCGAATAACTTAGCTTCTAGTGAATTAGTGCTTCAAGATGCAAGCAAATTAGACAATGAAGTGTTGCAAAGCTGTTACATTCTTTTGTGCTGCGTCTTCCACCAGGTTCTAGAAACATTCTAAGTGGCGTGAGTCCTAAATCTCGGCTGTGGTTATCTGAGGAGTGCTGTGATTGCGCTGTACTTCGGCAGGGTCTTCTGGTTGTTGCTGCCGATTGTCGAAAACGGGAAAACGGCATAGCAGAAACTTTTGAATTCTACTTCAATGGTAGAATGAAAAAGAGTTCAATGACAATCTATGAATCTACCAATAAAGTGAGACACTTTAAAGAAAATTCTTAGCAGATAAACGGTATTAACGTGTATCTGCATGGAGACTTTATTGTAGCAGAGCACCCACTAAGCATTCGTGGGTCGGACATTTTGAATAGGTTTACCTGTGTGTAATTGCATTCTGCTTCCTTCAAGTGCTTTTATTACATGTGATCCCAGCTGGCTTGTTATTTAATGGCGGTTGTCACACATTTTCAACATAATTACATTCCGCAGCTTGCGTCTTCATGACGTCTTAAGCACTGCACTGGTCCAGTCACAATGTTCAACTTCCCGGTCGACTGCTTGATCGTGTATTACTGATAAGCTCCCAGTGCGCCGAACCGCAAACAAATGCCATGAAGTCGCCCATCCAACACGTTCCTGGTTTATGTATTTTGTTTAAAGTGACTCATGGCAATTCTGGAAATCATCCAGCCATCCTTACAAACACACTATCCGACAGTCTTGATGCAACAACTTCGGTCATACTGCTTCAACTTTACAGATATCTGTAATCCGCACACACATCCCACGACAAATCAGATGAATGCTTCTTTCAGAAAGACATTTTCACCTCAGGAAACCATGGAAAATTCTTTGACAAAACAAAATTAGCTATATTTGAACTTCAAGACATTTTACGGGCACGTAGGATATGGACAGCAATGTTTTATGACAATTCTGAATATCATATCTCAAGTGACTGTTCGTGAACAAAAAAACATGAGTTTCTTTCGAAGATTCAAATGGTCTAATTATAATGTGATTACAGGAAAAGAGCCTTTAGAAACTAACACTGTCGTTTATTATTCTCTCTATGTACGAGTTCACAAAGACCTAAGGGTGTGTTTTTCAGGTCTTAATATCCGAATTTTTTAACGGCTTACATGAGGAATCTTGGCAACACAATCCAGCCAACGACAACGGTATTTTGTAGAATATACCAAATTCTCCCAGCTTAAATAAACAAAAACGGTCGTATCCACAGGACCCGAAGAGTATGCCGCATTTGTGCACTATCTAGCACTCTTTACACGATGTACCTAGGGTTTTATACAATTCCACTGGAAACTACCGTCAGGATGCACCGTTCAAATGCACAGCAGTTGTTTTGAAAGGATATCGATCGATTTTTACCAGTCACCTGAGGAATTAGAACTGCTCGCCCTAAACCTCTGAATGTAGCACCTGGGTTAGTTGGGATACATTAAGTCGTGTTGGCGGAAGTGAGGACTAAAAATGGCGGGTATTTGCAGCTAAATACATCCCACGTAGGCTACGGGCTAGTTTATTGAAACAAAGCATTTACCTATAGGTAGCACTTTTCACTTCCTGACAATTTGATGAATACGAGAGGTAATGAAAATATCACCATCACGTTCAGTAGTAAAGTGAAGGGCGATTTGGGGGATTTTAGCCCGTAATTTTGCCCAGTATCTAGTGGATAGAAAAATTCTGTCACATAAATCTGCCAATGACGATAGCGTAGTTGCAGACGAATATATGAAGGTTGAAACTCCCGTTCATATGGCATGTGGTGTATGCGTAAATAAGCATAAATCATGACAGGGTTTAGGGGTGTCACGCAAGCAAACAAGGTTAATATGTTCGTATAACTGGTATTGCAATGTTAGTCGCAGACATAACCAATCGATCTCATCATCACCAGTCTGCATGCAACAAACTTTGTTCAATTTTATGAAGCGGCAATAAACGAATCACTGTGACACTCGGTATCACATAATTGGTTGTGATATGACCACGAAAATGTCCATGGGAATAATCCCGCGGTTCAGATGAGCTGCTCTCACTGTACTTGCCAAGTGCTTAATATTTCTGTACCTTAAGTGAAACCTAGAACTTTAGATGAGCTGATATTCACTAAAGAAAATAGTGGAACATTGTGGAATACCAGTCTATTGCACTTCCCAGGGTTTCGCACTCTCACTGTAACGCCTCATCGCCTGGGTTCTGCAACATGGGGGATAAGTCAGAAGTAATGGCACGTTTATACTGGCACGCGACAAACATTTTGAAGATCACTTGTGGTTTTGAAAAGTATTTTTATGCGCAATTTGCTTCCCCTCTATAGTACTTTGTGCTACATATGAAAGTGAATAATACCAGACCTAACCGTGCATTTTCCTGTTTCGTCGCCCGTAGAAGTGCTTCACAGTTTGATTAAACTTTTTCTCAATCTCCTTGAGCAGCTTTAGCAACTCAGTGATTGAAACCTCCTATTTGTCAAGAGGGTGCACAACGTTTCAAGATGCACGTAAAATTCCCCTAAAAAATCGCATAAATGACTAATTCTCGGCATGACTATCTTGATCTTAATTAATAATCACGTTGAAAGCCACAGTTGAGCATTCTGAAGTTAACACCTACATTAGTATTTGTGCTAGGTTGCAAAATACCGTTGCATTCGCTTTTGCAGCATAATACACTTTGAAGTAATCCTAAAGACTTGTCCCTGTCTTGTGAGATAAACGTTCATGGTCTTCCTGACATTAACTTACCTTGGTTCAATTAAACATATATAAGTAAACATGTTATTGGATTACAGACAAAAATTTCCAGACAAATTTTTCTTCCGGCATTCCGATTCACAATAAGAATGAGGCAGATGCACAGTGCTGTGAACAAGGCAGCTGGCGGATAAGTAGCGCACACTGTTGATCATCTGCTCGTCGCCGAACGATATAGTGTTCAGCAACTGGCTGGGAGGTGGTTGGTTGGAATCTCCCTAGAGTTTCGTGAGATGCGACTTGCTGATCGGGTGCTATATGTGTGCAATGCCTTTCAACCGTTCGACACAGATGGATGAAATCTCCAATGAAACTATTTCAAGTGGTTTTCTAGTCGAATGGCTATCATCCACACACAAACGTGTTGCTTCGGTCCATTGTCAAGCAATGCCATTCCAAAAGTTAAGTTGATCATATGCTTTGTCGCAGCCAGGTTTATTTCGGCTGCATGAATTCGGAACAAAGCTAGAACCTAGGGACCATATGGTGGGATTTAGCATGGTAACATTTGTTGTCCTGTAATGTTTTGATGTTCTAAGGAAAAATATATAAATCTTACTTCAAAAGAACGTGATCGGACGACTCTTCGTCTGGGTGGGCTTAGCAAAATTTACTTCTTCAAGTAAGGCATCAGCAACTTATATCGAGAGCAAAATCGTCTGAAAAGCACTTACAGACTTCACATCACCTGAACTACATTGAAAATTGCGCAGCGGTTCCTTCTTTTGGGCAACAAACATATCATGTTTGTTTGCTTTGGCCGATTCCTCATCTTCGGATAACAAACAAGGCTCATCCGGATGGGACGTGTGACCCAGTTGGACACTCTGGATGTGCAACAACGCGCCAGAAGGACATTGAAGCATGGACCCTCGCCCGTAAACGTTTTCATTCAGTCTGTCCTGGGAACCAGGTAAACATCCAAATAGCTCCACGAAACGTAGCTCTTGAAGAATAGCTAAACAAGTGTGAACGAATAAAATTCACGAATGCACATTAAAAGTGGCGACATAGTTCATGGGGTAGAAGAGAAATTGCAATGAATTACCACCTCATCTCAAAGAATGTTCATGCGTTTTGGATTGTTCGAAATGAATTAGGACAGAATGCTCATCGATGTCTACTGAACAGCCTTATGTAGGCGAAGCAGCAAACAGGCCGCAGGCTTACTGGGCGATCAACGGCTTTCCGTAGGCGGTCAATGGAGCACAGAGTAACGTGTTGCCTACCCGATGACTTTCGACTGACTGATTTATCAACAAGTAGCAGCCTTAGAAATTGAAATGTTTACTTGGTTAATATTGTGCCCAATCAGACTGCTGTTAAGTTGAACAAAAATGTTCGCTTTTTCTCTACTACATCTGGCCACTACTTTTGCAAAAATATCATGTTTCAGCAACAAATATCACAGTTCATGAATGCTGCGTAATGCTTCGTTGGTAAATGGAGCAAATCCTGCAAACCGCTGGGAGCAATGTCAATGGTAAAATAAATATTTTCAAGCGGGTTATGTAGCTTTGTATTGCACTGCTCATAAGGTTGCTGAAAATTCGTCGGTTATGTACCCTTCATTTGCGGTGCACAAATATGTGGTAACAATATCCTTATCGTAAATATAAGATGAAGGCAGTAATGTTAAAACGATAGCCCACCGTTTTGCAAAGGATTCCATACTGTCATCAGATGAAAGCAGATTCTCAACCTTAGCATCACTAACATGCAAAATCACTTATAAATAGCCAGATATTCTTTAAAATATGGATGTCTGAGGGAAAGATCGGAACGAATATAGGTCTTTCAAAAGAAGGTTCATATTCCGCGGAATCAGCCATGGTTTTGTTTGACTACCGAATGGCTTTTGATCCAAATATTCAATTTCGTAAGAAAATCTGCTGTCTGTCTACATTTCAAATCATGTTGGATGTATTCTTACCCTTTTTGAACATACTTGAGGGCCAGAGGGAAATAAATACCAGATGCTATCGAGAACCACTTGTTGCGAATTTTAATTAACCAAAGCTAGTATTGTGCCCCTCATACCACTGTCTCGAAATCGGTATGCTGTTGCTTGACACCACTTTATCGTTCATCCTTTGGACCTTTTGATTTGTTGTCCTTAGCATCACGTAAAGAACACCAATTACTGACAACACAATTCAATTATCATTTATTTTTGAAGAGCATGGTCACAAACATAAAAAGGAGTGCAAGCCGATGAATGCGAAAGAGTAACAGGAGAATATGGGAGAAAAGAGAGAAACATCTCATTCGAAATTATCCCAAGGGCAGTGCCAGTCTGATGACGTGAATCCCACACTATGTAAAGATTTTGGTATGGGAACACGCGTCTAAAGACCAACAACCAAAGAAAGAACAAACAATGGTGAATGCTCTTCAAGGCGCAGTGTGCGCTAGCACAGTCAAGACTCGCACATCAGGCACAAAGTGACCGTCATACTGGGTCTGGTGTGAGATTAAATGGCAAAAATGTACCTTCAACGCCATGTGCCACGCATAAAAGTGTCATAAGTACGCAGGGAGCCCACAACGGCAAGCAAACACAAGTCACTGACTGCGACCTTAGGAAGTCCCAGTCCAATAAGAGCCTTAGCGGATTGAAAAAAGCAGATCCCTGTTACAAGCTGGGATGGGACTAAAATAACTTGCTGATACCTCATTGCTTACTGGGCTCAAATTGCCTGAGTGTTTAATGTCTATCCATCTTGCAGTTAGAGGCCACTTGATGAGAGCCATTAATTAGCTCGCGTTTAAAGCCAGACCATGATGAAGGCATGATGATGATTTGCTCATATCAAATTTTTATAGCTTGTGTTTGTGTATACAGAGGCTTGCATGAACATCGGGGTTAGAATAAACCACTGAACATTTTCTACCGCGATTGACGTGGCTAGAAAATTGGGCTGGCATGATCTATGGATGTGACTTCAGGCAACAGCGCAGGAAACTTGTTGTGGATTCATTATTTTTTAATCTCATCTCAACAAATACAGTGAGGGTATTTGTGAGACGAACAATCTTTCGATGTCGGTTTTCGACTCAGCCAAAAGATTCCCGCTTCGCCCCCGAGGGACAGGATCTTATTACTCCTCATTAATTGTTCATTTGAAGACCAGGATCTCAAGCTCCACTTGTAAGCCCTTGTTGGGCCACAGATCCATCAATAACTTGTTTTTAGAGTTAAATGGGAAAGGAAAGATCAGCTGCCGTTGAGCACACTCTGTGGCACATATCTCAATGACGCATCAGTCACAGACCCTTTGTAGAGGAAGTTCAACCGTGAGACTAGTTTAGTAGTAGAGCAGTAGACCTCAAGCTGGTAAGAGCAAAACTAGTGACCATACCAAATAATGTTTGAAATTCTTTAGTCCAGGAGAATGGCCAGCACGGACAAAATTTCCGCATTTTCCGGTATGTTTTGGAAGGTTTGCCGCTTTGCTTATCAACTCAGTGGTGAAGTTCTTCGGGCCACGACGTGGTGGCTTTTTCAGGGAGAGGTTTATATTCAGATGTTATATATATATATATATATATGTTAAATTTTGAGTCGTTGGGACAGTGGTCATAAATAAGACTGGCGCTTTCGAAGAAAAACGTTTGTGATTATTTCCAAAAAATCCTGAAGCTTTATTCAGTTAGGTGTAGCTATGATCCTAAAATTCCACAGTATTAGGTTGCATGTAGGCGTTGAATACGCTTCTTACCATGATACGCTTGAAGAAGGGTTGAGATCCCGGCTTATTTTTCTAAGATCGCTGCTCATCCATAATAAGTAACTAACTTATTGTCGTATCAATCCATAATCCTTGTCAATCTCCTCCGGCTTATGCCTGGACAGAGAAAGCTTTAATTTTACTCACGCATCTCCCTGTGGTCGATAATTGATTCCTCATCGCACAAGACATTACATCACAGACAGACAAAGGTATTCTGTTTGCAATTCATTTGTTTTGCCATATTGATAGTCCAGAATGCCCTTGTTCTTGGCTTTCTTCATTAGTTCGCGAGGTGTGTTGCTCCATCTATTCCACCTTGTCCATTTGCTCTCTTCATTTAGCTCAGGTTGAGCACGGGTAGTTTTCGTCTTCCTCTGTTGAAGGTCTAGAAGGGGTTGCCTTGTTTCTCAGGAAGTGTGGAAATCAGGTAGCTTATTCAGATTGGATACTCCGGCTATCAGTTTACTACTGACATGGTAGTATTGACAGCTGGTGCTAACGGAGGACCAATTCGTGGGATCCCCCAGGGGTTTAGGTACGACAGCACTTTAGTACTCACAAAACACTCCAATTCGCACAGTACTTGATGTTTTTCATCTAAGTATGAGTTAACCATTCTACTAATAAGCCTCTCGTGATCGAATGGTTAACCGTTCAAACTACCGGCCGAGAGGTGGCGGGTTCGAAACTCCATGGAGTTTCGTGCAATAGGCATTGTTGGTGACTAAAAAAGAATAAAACAGCTGCACAGCCAGCCTCTTGAGCATAGACTAACTCCGTCTACAGGATGCGATCTTAATTAAAAATTTCTGCTAAATTTTGACCGTATCCACCCAAATCATTTTTTTTAATTTTTCCCTTTCTTTTCTACACGAGTGTAGTGAATATTGATCGGGTGCTAAGGCTAGCATTTTCTTACTATTTCAAGGAAGTAAACAGTGCATCGTGTTAAGGAAACCACCATATTTCGAAAATACGTATGCCCCATTGGTTGTGACTGGTATGAACGAGCATATGAATGTACCACTGAAGGTGCTGTTACAGGGTTGTTTCTTTGGGAGAACTAGTTTACATTTATTCAAACCAAATCTGCCACTGAGCAAATGTGAGTCGTGAAACAAAAAAAACACGGTTGTGGGACTAGTCCATTCTGTACTCATTCTTGAGCTACAAGACTTTCGACGCAGTGAAGTAGCCTGAACTTATCAAAGAACCGTGATTTTTCCCAAAATTCATAACTGGTTGGGCATGAACTAAATTCGATCGAGTCTTAGAAACCACAAGGCCAGATGCAGACCAGCGCGCTGAGTGATTTTTCTGCCTAAATAAATAAATTTGTCGGTCAGATCGACTGCAACGCATTACGATTTGACGCGCTGAACACATGTTTGTTACTTGCACCTTATAGTTCATTTGTTTGTCTTGAAGCAGCTGAAACTGTTGAATGAACCAGGGAATACTCAAAAGTACCTCAAATAACTTTGGACTTCTAGCAAATTGAATGATTTGACTTAACGCACATTCCATGGTAATTCAGAACTATCTAACTTATTTAAAAATGGTAATATCGGAAGAAGGCGTGACACGAATGTGAGTACCAGAATGCCACTCGAATTAATATGAATAAACATAAGTTCACTTACATATTCGGTTGTTGTGCTTCAGTATTCTTGAATGCATACATTCCACCGTTGTTTTCAGAAGGTAATAAATGTTTAAAAAGTAATATATCCACTGATGGATGATCATCAAGTAAGTCGTAGATACACCACTGGGATAAATCGAAATATGAATGCAGTTTCAGCTATTTGCTAGATGGCAAGTATACCCCATTTCGAACATTTTGGTTCGCTCGTTTGTGTGGCACGCTCGACCAACTGCGTGACGGGAATCGACATCCTATGGTTTACCGGTACGAACGATAGTGATCTGGCGACCGCGCAGTAGTAGGCAGCCTTTTATTTCGATAGGACTGTACACACCGCATCCTAAAAAATAAAGGATGCATGTGGTATGTGCGTATTCCGCTTCGGACCATGCATCTCAGAACGAATAGCAGGCAATTTCGCATACACGTTCAACGTCAATCCCTACTAATACGTACGCTGTAAAGTTTGGGTATATATATATATATATATATATATCCGTACATATTTAGGGTGAGACAGGTCAATAAATCTCAACAAATTGCCGAATAATAACGTCTTTGCCAGTGTTTTCTTCCATTAGAAGCTAAAGTGCACTGATGCCAAAGGGAAGACAGAAGCTCTTGAGCCAGACGTGACTTTTCGCTTGCCAAACGAGAGCTCAACTTGCTGTGCTTTTGCATTCGGGTTGAGAAATCAAGTCACTGTGGGCATCGACAAATACACTCATTTGCATACCAATTTGGTTTTGACGGGAGGCTCGCCAGGACCACAGCTGAATGTCTCGTCGGTTCTGTTCAGGGAAGTCAATCATCAATGCAACGAGAAATGACAGCGCATTTCTTTTCCATTGATACTTAGTTCTTTCATTTGCACCATGCATGCTGGTGTTCATTATCAGGCATATCGAGATTTAATTCTCATCCCTTTCTCAGCATCAAGAGGATTAGACGGACATTGTTTCCAGAAGATGTGTTCAAGACTCTGTCCGGAGTAAATTCTAAATCACTTTCCATTCACAAAAGCTTGTAACCTGCCTACAAAGAGTCCACTTGCGGTTTTCAGTTTAAGGTGCTAAATACAATCATCTCCGCCTGCAAAAACACTTTAGCACTTGCCTTGAATGTTTGATGTACAACTGGATGTGACGTTGTGGACTTTTAGTTATTCTTCGCCCAATAGACTGATTTTTGCGAGTCCGAATATATGAGATGCGCACTGCTGATATACAATTGTAAAATGTTCCTCGGATTTTTAGCATAGATCAGCTACGTTAAGAGTACCAAGTCTTGATTGAACAATTCCCAAATAGCCTCACATTAAAAAAACAAGGAGTTTAGAAGGAATTTTAATTCACATGAGTTAAACTTCTACCTGTTAAGTAATCCGCCGTGGGGTCAGTCAGTACGTGACCAAGCGATGCAAATCACATGACTGAAGAGTGTGGCACGATGTTCTGTCTAGTTGGGAGTTACTCACACCGCTGCTCAGCGACTTACAACTAAACAGTGGGGTCTTACTAGCCGGGGTTTACAGGTGCAAGTCCCCTTGGCAGTTCGTGATTTCCATACCGCCACTGATCTCTAATAAAGGATAACATTGTGCTTCTCGACCTTTCGACACAGATTAACTTAACTTACAGGAGAAAATCTCCAAAAATAAATACTATTAGCATAATATGCTAATTGCAGAGACCAGCTGGCAGACTTAGAACAAGGCTAAAGTCGAATTTTTCGGTCAAAATTTGACGGCTTATTGATAGGTTTCAACAGAATTTGCAAGGAGTCCTTGTAAAGGTAAACTGAATGTCAAGAAGGAATATCTAGCGATAACATGACTTCTGGAAGATAGTGGCCAAGAAGCGAACATGGTAAAACCACAATCGACTGGCCGCTTTCATCATATTTGAATCCGGGACAAAGAGGACGATCCAAATCACTCACCGTACGTTGACTTCATGATCAGGAGTGAGCTATATTCTCATTGTGATGATTCTATAGAAACCCGACCAACAACTGACAGCAGAAATTCAAGGTAATTACCAGACGTTTTGATTGCAATTAGCGTTCCGAATCCATATATAGCCCTAATTTTTTCTGGTGAATACAAAAAAGTAACTTTAAGAAATTTGCAGAACTTTGGTGTGATATTTCAGGGTTGGACTAATTCGAACCGACATCTTACGCCAACAGATCAAAATTGGCTGTCCGTCCCGAAGGAATTTGATAATTGAGGAATGCATGATACGTGAGACTTCCCGCCCGATGTCAGCGTGTTATTGCTAAACCGCGCCTTGGTTAGAGTGGACCACCCCTAATTACATTAAGGATGGAAGTCTGAAAAATTTTGTAAATCCTTTTCAGCAGTCCGTAAAGGGAATAGAAGAATCGTTCTGAGGATGACAAAAACCATTAGGAGGCAACCTCTAGAGGTTAGCGAATAATAACTGAGTAGTGGGGCACGAAAACAAATCCAGACGGTATGCATCAAACCTATACTACCTTATTCTGATTAGACCAGTTAATTGAAAATACGGCAAAGTTCGCAACAGGAATACTCGTATTGCAACTTCCACTTACACGATGCACTTCTGATGTGCCAGGACAATATGTTTGGTTGTAAAATTTATGGATAAAATTTCCGCCGCGAATGTTTCCTACTACTCCCCAAGCCATTGTTTCATCTGACATCCTCGTGGGACAATTAGTACATACGGCACCTCGGCTTAAGGGCCAATTATCGTGTAGATTGTACTAACCTAAATGTTCATTTCTGTACATATGTATGTGTGTATGTAGCCGTCTATCTATCTGAATCAAGGTACGCTTGAATTTGGAACCGATACGCACGTTTTCGTCTGGAACGCAATGTAAGGTCTTTAACCCGGTCGCCCCGAAACCTAGGTTTCCTCACTCTACAAGAAACTTTGAATCTTATGATTTTGTGATTGCTAATCATAAACGCATGATGGGATCACGTATCATAATGAATCTCCAACTCTATTTTCTCTTCAGTGTTTTGCGTTGTTCTGGTCGGTTCAATTCTGAGATACGGTATTCCTCGGGTACTGAACTCAAACTGGGGAAGGTCCGGCCCACTTAGATGGTATATTGTAGTGAAATGCAATTAAGTGCTTACAGATCATTCATTAGGTACGCTCTGTTGTAGTCCCATGA
The DNA here is from genome assembly GCF_000715545.1 of Opisthorchis viverrini. Lineage (NCBI taxonomy): Eukaryota > Metazoa > Platyhelminthes > Trematoda > Opisthorchiida > Opisthorchiidae > Opisthorchis > Opisthorchis viverrini. The sequence goes on along the minus strand of NW_008751985.1, from coordinate 355,652 downwards.
TTGTGAAACAAGTAAGTTGCTGATAACCTAAAATCGGATCGAAGCTCTTTCTCTATTTGCATAATCTCAAAGTCACAAGAGTTGAATGATTCCGAGTGTATTTCGTGCTACTGCTCTATCAGCTTATTAAGAGAAAGTGCTGCCACTGGCAAACAGCTCCTTTCCACGTCTAATAATGGAGTCATTGGACGACGTTACAAACATTAATTACCTTCATGACGAGAAAAACTCAGACTGGCGCCTTGTAAAGTAAGTTAAAGAACCGACTGTAAATTTCTAAACTTTGTCTGAGACAAGAAAGCAAGCTAGCCAGACTAAACTACCTGCTTAAGCTATTAAATTTATTGGAACCATGAAATTTTTTAAAGCCAGGTAGATTCCTACTGAGCAATAAAGGAGAAGCGAAAAGTTGTTGGACTTTGGTTTCACCGCTATAGAACTTCTTGGTGTGACCTAGAGGAACATACTCCTGCGTAGAGAATGTTCAGTCTACCAATGAGAGGAGAAAAACCTTCGCTGCGGGTTATTCATTGGGAAATGCCAACTGACCGGTTACAGACTATTAGACAGGGAAGCAAAACTCTCATTTGCATCTTATTTACAAAAACTGGACACCCATCTTCTCCTGAAAGCGTCTTCTTGAACTTTTCTGGATATTCATTGACTCCAATCATCAATCGCTCAAATCCAAGCAAATGGTACGAAGACTCCACAAATTCCGCAACAGATCTCCCCTTTTCAAAAGACGCAAAGCGAAATTCCACGAACAATACATACTACTCACGTGCCTCCCCATCAGTAGTATCACCGTTACACCATTCGTGCTTCCACTCTAGAAACTAGGACGTCTTGCTGTTCTGTTTTGTATTGAATAAAAAAAACAACTATAGAAAGAAGGCAAACAAACATCCTTTAACTTCACGAACCGAACGTTTGTTTGTTTAGCACAAAATGAAGTACGCAGAAGTGTGAAGTTGTTAAATGGTTACTTCGAAATATACGTTGTTGTGGGCATTTTGAATCCTGAACTACTTCCAGCTACACACACTGTGGGAAAGTTCACTCTAGAATGGCTGGCTCAAGTTGGAGGCTTAGATGTCTTTAGTTTGACAGAAAACACTACTCAAGTAATGAGAGATTCTGTGTTGCGAACCCGATGTGAAACTTGTGCAAGCCTCTAGGTACTCAGCTCTTCTTCATTATCATCACTACGAACATCATAACATCGGGGTCCGGTACGGATGCTTTGTTGCCGCACAACCATAAATTTTTGAAAACCTCTTTGTAAAGAGGAGAACAAAAGTGGATGGGGAACTGACTTAGTGCTAGCCTGCCACAATCATTTGAAGGTATCTACATCTCTAAACAATCAATCAGGTACTCCGGATGGAAAATGTCAAAAATAGTGCCATTGAATTCCCTTACCAAACAGATCGTCCTCAACCAGGTGCAGTGCGGAAGACGTGGTCTCCATCCTGGAAGGTGAGTAGCACCGACAGTACCCAAACTTTTCGTGATTTCTTTCATACGGCTCTGCCAGGTCAAGTGTCGGTCACCTCTCTGCTTCCGCCACTCTGGATTGGCTAGGGAAAACAGCACTCTCTTCGGCAAACAGCGGTTAGCATGCATAATACATGGACTAACTAACGCAGCTTCTGGTGATGGACACACTTTTAACTGAAAGTCCTCGTTGCACAACCGAAAATTCTCATTCTAACTGCCGCACTACGGATTCCCCGACACCTACCCACCAACCGTCACGAGTTATGGCCCTAAGACAATGACTGTCGAGCACCACAAGACGTCTCAGCTTCGTTGCTCTGACACACCAGGTCCCACATTCATACAATAAAACAGGTCGCTCTGTAACCTGATACACACATCTCTTGTGATTCAGGGATATAGCGCTTTGACGTCATAGTTGTCTCAGATTGGAAAACACCAACCGAGCTTTGTGGATTCGTGCACTGATCCCATCCACGAGGAGGTGGTTCAGCTCGCCGACAGTCAACACTAATACTACTTCCAAGACATGGAAAACTCTACACACACCTTCGAGTGCCTCTTTAAGTCACGTATCTGGTGACCGCATGTCCAGGAGCATGACCTTTCAATTATGGGTACGAAGTGCTCGCGAAAGAGGTGGACGACTTTGGCCAATTCATCCAAAAAACACTGCACCTTCTCGTATTTCGAAGATGAGAACAATATCGTCTGCATATTCTAGTCCAACAAGGCTTTCCTTAGCATATATTAAACACCAAGGTTGCGATGACTTTCCGGCTTCCGTTTCATCCTCTCGTTGATAACGAACTTAAATAGGAACGGAGTGAGAGTACACCCTGAGGAACACCACCTTATGTATGGGAGCTCCTGGAGAGCTCTACGCATAATCTCACTTTTCCGAAAGTCTGAGAATTCAAAGAAATTATGTCCACAACTGCCGGGGCATTGCTTGATAGGCGAGCGTGTCAAGGGAAACAGATTGGTCAACGGAGTCGAGCGCGCCCTGGAAATCCAGGAATACCAAAAACTGCGGGTCGTTCGTGCGTATGGCGTTGTTCTAGCACCTAACAAATTGTAAAGATCTGGTTCCAGGCCGAAATCCCGCTTTCCGCTCTGGAGTCAGTTTTTCGATTCCCACTACAAGCAAGGGAAAAGGAGTAACACCAAGAGTCTCGTTACGACGGTACCAAGTTAACCGCCCTAAAATTACCGCATTCACTGCAAGCCAGTTTTTTTTAAATGGGTACCATCGCCAACTCTCCACACGTGTCTCAGACATTCTTGTTTTTCCGAAACGCAGGAAAATTGCTCAGACAAGCGTTGACTAAGGACTTGATCCTCATCGTTGAAGAATGCGGGTGTGGTGTTATGCGGACCAGGAGCCTCGTGGTGCCTGAGAGAATATATGCAGTCATAAACTCCTGAGGCCATAGTGGTTTTCACGTTCACCTCCCAGGGTTCTAAGAAGGCTGTATGCTCCAGATGACTTCCCAACGGCCGAGGCGTTCTCCTTTAATCGAGTGGTCACGGTACTCTAGTCCTCGATATGTATGCTCACAGGTGACCTCCGGGTACCGATCTCACGGAAAGTCTGCAACAATCGTCAACCATGTCAGTCTTTCTGAGTCCATTCTATTTCCTTGATCTTCCGAATTCACTAGGCTTCACTGTTGGTGAATGCACACGCATACTTTCACCGAACCCTTGAGGCGAAACTATGTTCAACACTGGTGGATACACTTCTCCAAGATTCAAGCAGTACCATTGTTGTCTGATATCCATTGCTTAAGTGGGCATGGTAGCGCCGTGACACAGGCAAATCTCCGAGCACTGTGCAAAGAGGTGGCAATCTCGTTCCAACCTGAATTCTCAGTTGGTATTTGAGAGGTTGGGAATGACTCCAGAAGATCATGCCAATCTCGTCTAACATCCAACTATGTCAGTCGCTTAGTTGCCGAGCTATTTTCCCGTACCTTATGTGGCCCTGAAAAAATGAAGGGAGAAGCGATTCCGGATGACTGCGTGGTCAGAATCGACAAATGTGTTCCAAAACAACCGACAGCTGTTTATTACTCCGCACCATCAGTAAGTGATGACCATTGGATCGTTTTGAGTTCGTAGCGGGCTCGTCGTTGGAGGACATCATGCGACCAGAAGAATTCGGCTGTTTCGGAATTTAGTACTGCATAAAAGCAGTCTGTGGTCAGCGCATATCAGAAGCAATTGTTCATCAGTGTCTGTACGTACCAAGTCCAATTAATACTGACCACATGATTGGGTCTGAGGTGTGCTGAGCCTAATCTTGATGCTCTTTCAGATCATGGTATTTAGCTCACCGCAACAGGACATTCCGGGCATCATAAGACTCGTTTTGGATGGTATCTGAGCTGCGTCGTTTGGAGCGTAAGTAGACGCAACACACGGGAATCTATCAACTTCCCGCTTGTGAGAATCCTTCACAGAGTTTGCCAGACGAAAGGCACAGATGTGACTATCAGTCGGTATCCAGTCAATCGAGGATCCTTCCGCTCGGTGCCTAGGGCCGATACCAACCCCTTCATATCCCACCGCAGTGGCCTTTTAATCTTCAGAGGTGCGTAGTCTGAAGTGAATGGAGAGTGAGGGGGCTGGTAGCTCAACCACTGTGCTTGCATCTTTAATCCTTTTTTCTGAAAAACAGCACACATCATTGTCAAACAAAACCAGTGTGAGAGCGAATGCAGCTTGTTGTCCTGATTGTGAACATTAAAAGCGGTTAGTTATACTGAGTGTTGAGGCTTCAGAATTGATTTCGAGGTGTCCGAGGATGACGCACTGATGCTGCCGTCAAAACCAATGCAGAACGAACGGACTCACCAATTCGAACTGACGGGCCTACAAGGAGAAAGTTGCTATTGGGGGGAGGGGAGGGGAGAGAGAAGTTTGTGAAAGAGACAGAGGGGAGGCGACATTAATGGTATGTTTTCGCTAAATCGCTCTGCGAAATGCAGCAAGTAGGGCGATTCCACTTATGGCACCATGCAATGACCGATTTGGAATGAGTTTATTTGATTATGCAATTCATGGTTGTACGTGGACTGGGATACTGTCAGGTCGCCTACACCTGGAAGGAAGGACAAATATGGTCCACGACCAAGGACTTTGGATAAAATGGCCGACTGTAAGGTAGTGGCGTTTGGTGGAAAATGCAAACGCGTTATCATTTTCATGGAACATATCTTTACATGTGTACCAGCTGCAAGCCAGAGGGTCAGGAGACTGTGTTCCGCAGACCTCCAACCATTGACCAACCTAGTGTGAGAGACTGTATGAGTGTCGAATGGACAACTCACCAGTATACCTCAGTGAGTCCCAGAGGCTAAAAAACTGCCACACCACGGTAAGGGCCAATCTCTTCGTGACGGAATTCGCTACCTCAGAATTAAATGGATCAGAACAACACTAACAACTGAAGGAAAAATGAGGTTGAAGATTCTTTATTTTAAGTGAGCTCGCCTTATTCTCGTGAACAGCAATCAAGTGATCATGGGATCCAAGGTTTTCATAGTAATGTGAGGGGATTTGATCACATTCAGCAGAGGTTTCATCATGCCAGGAAAGCCAGTCTATGTTGAAAAGTCGAGAAGCACCGTACGGTTGTTGAGAGTCATCATTTCACAAAACTCAGAAGTCTTTATCCGGCCAGTGGTTAAAAACGTAGCCGTTTCGCAGAGTTCATAATCACCAGTGTGACTACCTCTCCTTAAGAGAGGACAGTGTCACTCATCCGTCAATGACGGATAACCTTGAGTGGCGACTTCTCAGGAGGAAGTTCCACGGTCCCATGAAATTATTCTTCCCCTGAGCTGCTTATTGTTTCGTAGTAATGTGAGGTGATCTGGTCACATTTTGTAGTTTTCAAGGTTCCTTATGAAGCAAGCAAGCCTTGATTTCAGGACGACCGGGTTGAGGACCTTAAACGGCTTTTCGGACAAAAACGTACGTGTCGGTTACAAAATGCAACCGTGGTTTTACACAAAGTTTTAAGCATATAAGTGCTTGCATCCATACATACATACGAATATATATATATATATATATATATATATGCTTGCAAGTGCAAGTAGGGTGTTTTTACCTGGGTCCCATATAAACGTCAGAGGTCAGCACCATGAAACCCATTAGGAAAGAACTGAAACAGTCAAACTGACCCAAAATTTAGGCCACACAGTTAACGATTCAAATAAGCAACATTCCCCCCGCTTTCTTCCTGCTACCGGTCATCATTGTGGAAACCAGATGTATCTGAACAGTCGTTTCCAGTGAAGAAGTTTAGAAACTAATTCAGAATTAAGGATTCAATTCGTCCGAGTTGGACAGGTATAAGACATTATGGACCGCACTCTGCCATTCATCCACAAGTATATGACTTGTTGATATTTTTTTGAAACAAGTCTCTTTGGTTTCAGTGCACAAATTTTGAGCCCGTGGAAATTAATATCCTGTAGTTTTTTTTAATCATATTCTATTTTGAAGTGTTCGACTGCCGCTTGTGGTGCTAAAAATTGAAAGAACGAAGATTTTTGCCTGAAAAACGTAAACTTTTGAACTCTTCTCGAACCGGCTTGGATGTATCCATATACTCTTTGAACATGAAGTATCACCACCATCTTTTTGATGCTTCATGCTAATTTCACCTCCATCCTGAAATATTATATTGAAAAGTGGAGCGGGTATTTAGCACAAAACGGAACAAACTCAGCTGAGTTCTGGAAACTTACATTTATCGATTACATCGGTGAATACCGTGAGTATAAGACCGAACCTGCTAAGGCACTTACATCCACATTTTGCGCAAGTTCACATGTTCGAAGTCGTATTGAAAGGGGTTCAGTCCTTTCCAATTGGCTCGCTTGTTTTCCAGCATTGTAACGAATTGCGTCCTTATACTACTCACGTCTGCTTACCCAAGCGTACTTTTTGCCGTCTTGTTGAAGACTACGCCTTGCCTTGGGTTGAAATGTAGGTTACATTACTTAGAACCTACCTGAAGGCCAAGTTGGAATCAGAATGCACTCAATTTCAAAATCAATCAATCTCTGAAGAACTTCATTTTTCTGGATTCTGTTACTCCATGTGGTCCAGTGTGCTTTAGGCAAATAGGTCAGATTAATTCAGTCAAGAAACCGAACATAGAGTATGTAAAGCATCTAGATCTCACTGCCATAGAGTTGTGAAGAAAACAAAACGGAGCCGTACGCTGCGCAGGTAAAGAGCTCTTCGGACTCGTTGCTCAGAGCGAAAAATGCTGCTCTGACTTTTGCTATTCATACCTTCATTTCGCTGTCAAATGTCAGGTGTCCTAACAATGTGCTGCGGAGATCCGAGAGACACGTTCTCTTACAACCATTTATAGAATAAGTGGTGTTTTCTTTTGATTCCTTAGGCAGGTTGATAAAAGACGAACGTGTTGCAAACGTTCAAGTATTCTCAACTATCCTCACGTTACCAACACTCAACAATTTGCTCAGAGGAAGAATAGCTCCATAACAAGCCTGCAGGTTCCATCTGAGATTGCGTCACTCGAGGTCAGCAGGCGACCAAATCTCAGTTGGAAATTCCCAAGTGGCTCTACTTTGCCAAAAATTTATAGTTAATCCTGAGCAATGCGCTGCCGAACCGAAGGTTGCCAGCCACCGTAATCCCGCTCAGAATGCGAAAATAGTGTACACGGCAATTTAGTAGTGTAGTACACGGCAATGGCGTTCATGTGGCAGTTTTCTGGCCAGGAAGCTCTCCGGACTGAACAGATGGTCGTTCAACCATGGCCATCAGTTAACCATCAGATAACCACCCAAATGTTATTGAATTGGTATGCAGTCTTCGCAGTGTGGAAACGCTTCTTCGTGGATGACTGCGAAACAAAGGCTGAAGAGGCATGGGACAAGAACACGGCCCTGATTCACACCAAGAGTCCTCATCTGGGCTTTCGTGCCAATGCAAAATGTTTTCATGAAGCTGACAAATGTGTGAACAACCAGGCATTTGCAGGATGTTCCACAGTGTTTCTCTGTTGACAGAGTTAAAGATAATAAGGAAGCCTAGAAAAAGTTTCCAGGGTAATTGATTCAGTTCACGAAGGTCCCCTTGGGTTTGTCACGCGGTAAAAATAAGGAAATCCACATTGATCCTCAAGAGTGTCTTCCTTCAGAATTTCACCTACTGGTCAATTAAGCAGGACACGGCAATAATCTTGCGCGCTGTGCACACAAAACTAATTTCGTCAGTGTATATACTCTGTCTATTTCCTTCCCCTGCGTACATTACAATTATCACTGCACCCTTGAAGTCTTGTCATTTCCCAGGGTGTAGCGTTCAGTAGTTTGATTCACGTTACCGCAAGCCAAATGAACTAGTGCCGACCTTCAACTGCATTAGGCCACCTGGTGAACTGAAAGGGCTATTTTTTCCATCCTCATCTCCGTAATTGATGTGTTGGTTTGGCTTTTATTGGGCGGCCGTAGCTCTAAGTCATTTAGATCCTAATTTCAGGTGTTCAGATTTTATTGTTTGTCCTGCTCGTGTTATTCTGAGGATTTTTCGCCGTCCCCACGATTCGTTCTTTCTCGGCTCTGCTACAGCTACTTAAACCAGTGTCTAAGTTTAAGGAAGTCCGGGACCAAACTAGTCGTGATTGTTTCCAACTGAGAACTCATATTTTTCGCTGTATAAGCATCCGTCGAAAATCTCTCACTTTGTTGTCATTCCTCAGACGCCCCATAAAACCTCTGTTTGCTACCTCCTATCTCCGCGAATCTCCCAAAGAAATGCATGAAAGCCAAGAGACCCAGCATCTAACGCCTCGCCTCTCTGGGTTGGATGGGTGAGTGCTGCAACCGACCTCCGTCTGCTAGTTTGCACCTGCTGATATCTCACATTCTTCCCCACAAAATGACGCACCCTGCTCCATGGTTTTGAAAGTCTTTCATCTTAAGGCTTAAACAAACCATTTAGAAAATGAAGTCATCGTTTCCACCGGCTGCTACCCAATTCCTTTCTTCTAAGCCTTGGTGTAGTATGCAGTTCGTCATCTTTGGAAAAGACGCTATTCCTCACTGACACCATTGAACCAAAGATTCCTCAGTGCCCTATATGTGCGCAGCACCCTATTAGTATTTGTCACCATTGTGCAATGCAAACCCATCGGATTATTGCCTGGGTAATCGTTCTGTTGTATTTTCAACTGCTTGTTGGCCTAGTTCTGTCGACAGAAGTCGAAGGAGCTATTCGTTTGTGAGTCACAAAAATAGCCGACAACTCGTCCGCATGCGGTCTATGATAGCCCAACAAGAGCTGAGAATTAAAAGATATTGTAGCGGTTGTCGACACTCTAGAAGCGACCACTCGCTGTGGAATCCACGCTATTCGACAAGGAAGAAATAAAAGCACACATGACTACTGGTGAGTAGGCTGATAGTGGTTAGATTTCAGTGCTTCGAAAGTAAACGGACTGTCCTGAAACTCATTATCAACACCGGAAATCGATCGACTTTTTAAGCGCATACACGTTGTCTGGCTCAATACAGTTTGCTATCACGAGTTACTAAGTCCGCTTTAGGTATTTGTGAATAACATTGGGCTAGTCAGCTCTCTTGTTTAGACAGTTTTTCATTCCAATGGGGTTTCGTGTTTGGTGAGGGCGAATACTTCGCCAAATGTGCTTCATGATACAGGGTAACGGCACCAGAAGTAAGTAGCTTCACGAGCAACTAGCGGTAGAGTGATGGTTCTGGAATCAAGTAGTAAAACGGACCTAGTGTGTCATGGAGATTCCTAAATGGGTTAATTGGCTCATAAGTCACAAGACATCAGCGTCAGTTGCGGTTTCAGTTGGTGTTTCAGAGTGATGCCAAATCACTTTTTGGGTCCGAAAGATATGCTTGTGGAAACTTCTGGCTGTAGCAAAATAGTTCCGGCGAATCAATAGACCAGTGCGCATGTATTTTGGAATGTCGAAGTCACGCTTCAGGTCCACAAATGCTTATACCCTTTAAGACTGTCTTCATTCAATAGATTTGGATGCAAAACATTGATCATGTGCAAGCTTTTGTGCTCAAATACACCAAAAGCAAAAAATATCTCAGTAAAAATGCTAGGTACAAAACATTTATCAAGTAAATGCAGTCAAAACAAAATATAGCTCGTTTTGGGGTTACTGCTAAATCGTGTGCTTGGTTTGCTCCTGGCGACTAACCAGACAATGCATGCTTGAATAACAGTCTATGTAGACATCTCTTGTGAGCCGTACGAAACGATACCACTTCGCAATCTAAGATGGATAGAGCGCGTAAAGTTTCACACAGCAACTATAGGCATTCCCAGTGCAAATTTTCTAGCCAATTGATAATGCAGTTCGAAAAACAGTGGACGCAATCGGCCGAGTAAACCATGTTTGAAAATATCTCCTTCTTGACAACATGAACTTGCTTATGCCGCATACTGAGTTATCAGTGTAAACTTCCGTCGATGCAGCTCGACATGTTTATTTTATGCATCATACGAGACTTAAAACAACCAAAGTATGAGTTTAGATCGATAGTATTAGTCATTAAGCTCTAATGAATGACAAATGAAATGATCGCTCTAATTCATCACCACGTACAATTAACCTTAGTTAATCCGAAGATCCAGTCTCTATGGACATTGCTTCATACCTACTGCGCTCCTTTTTGTCGATTTATACACTCGTTTAATCTGTCATGTTATCACTTTCTAAAGTGGGACACATCATCGGTAATCGACAGCAGTTTAGCATGAGCGTATGTCATCATAAAGCTAAGGTCGATGTGCGGCGATCAATTTTACCTGAGACGCCACAAAATCACGGATCAATCGGAAATGATGTCAACAGGTTACTTCCCTCGGATGTCGGAAGAATAGTTGATTGAAGTTGCACTTGTCTGCTCGGAATCAGTGGTTGTCAAACCCAGCTCCCAGGTACAAAAAAAGCGGGTCCAAAGGGAAAAACGCAGGCAGAGAAAACATGACGAACGCTATCGGTTCCAGCTATACGCAGAGGATGGGCAAAGTCTGGATTAGTATGCGTGGTGACGGCGGGTAACCTCGCGCCCTGAGTGCCGTTGATGCAAACAATAACATTACAACAACATTATTACTTTCAGCCGACATCATCATTAGCATATTTCGTGCCGCGGCATCTACGAAGAACCAATCCTACTCCGACACATGGCACGGTTTGTAACTGCTATCATCCTACTGAGAAACGATAAATTGGTTGTCTTCCCGATGCACCATTCGCAAAAAACATCCATCTCTCCTCCAAGTTGCAGAAGTGGAAAACTCTTGATCGACCGAAAACTAAAAAAACGATTTTGTCACCCATTGCAAAGTTAACATGTATAGATTTTCGCTTAGGAAGACAAAACATTTACGTATGAATGTTTCCGATTGATGAATGTGGCCAGGATATACAGACGATGTCTACGGCAGCTTGTTTATGACCAGCGTATGGTACTGAAAGAGTGTAGCGTGGGAATTCTCTGACTTCAGCATTCCTGAAGTGCATTTTGCTTGTTACGCTGAACGAAAAAGATTGCTTTTGATCACCAAAAGTGTTATCTACAGTGCATCTAAAAATAATCGACATCTGTGACCACTCACAGATAACGATTTTTCACAGCGCACCATAACCGGTGGATATTTACACACGCATGGACCCAGGATATTTGTATGATTCGTTGCACTGATTTAATTCCTTGTGGGATTTTCTGTGGAAGTACATCAGGATCCTTCAGAATGGATGAGACCATGGTTGTCTGCCTATAGCGCCTAGTCCGAGTGTTATAAACAATGCAAAGTAGTATCGTTTGCTTAGTGCGCCACGGTTCAAACAGATTTTCATCAGCTTATCACATCACATTTGTTGGGCTTTGACTACTTGTGAGTAGGATGTGGGGATTATTTTGGCGTCACGGAGCCTTGCCCAAGATTACTGATTTCGCACGAATTAGGGGATTAATTTGACCATACCCATGTAAAGCAGTTCATTTACTGCTGTGCGTTCGGCTTGAAGAATCCCGTCCTAGTTGGATCCTAATTAGATTGCATTTTTTCGTATTTGGCTAATACAACATCATGCAGAAAAACTTTATTTCCGTGTCCTTGCACAATAATGTCCCAGCTTGCAGGACCGAGCTAGAGGGGTTACTAACGGGACAGCCTCTAGTTTATAATGCGGCTGACCGGATTCCGCTCAGGCACGCAGATACCACCATGTGGCTTGCAGGACCTCTCCTGCACGGCTCGACAACTCTGTAATACAAAACCATCTATGTGCTGTCCAGTACTGCTGCGTTTCAGGAACAAACATGATGCCCCATTGGTCACTACAACCACTAGCCTCTCTCAACTCAACCCACTAACTCCATACCATTAAGACTAAATTAGCTGGTAGTAAAGACAAACTTCTGATGCCACACTTACCCAAACCCACAGGTCTGCAGCTCAGCGCTACACGAATGAAATTCTTTGCTATCCGCAGTCTAAACAGGTCAAGTGCTTCGAAGTGATACACCCTCTTCGGCCCCTGTGTCCATCCAACCTTACGCGCCGAGACGTCGAAAAGGCATCTGACAGTAGTACCGCGGAATTCACAAACCAAAACTGTCACTCAAACCATTTACTATCTACCCTAACCGTGCTAAGCCTTCAAAAGCCTCTACCGATGCTGGAGTTGACATGGTATACCAAAATCCTCAGCCCTCTAGCACTGATTACTCCCCAAATTTTCAAAACTCCGAACCTGCTTTGTGGCAAAATTCTCAATATTCTGGTGCCGACTTGTGTCACAAACTTGTCCATTGGTTTCAACCCAAACGTCTCCTTCCAATGAGCCTTTGACATTCCCTACTTTTTAGTCGGGCATATACTTATATCATCTCTGGCTGCCGCAATCGAACAAATAAAATTAACTACTGCTGCAGCACATGCAACATTTTCCAAGCTCGGACTTAAGACTGCCGTTGACAAGGACAGCATCGGTTCTTGGTCCAAATCCCCTGAATCTCTCCACTCCTCCAAAGTCCTTCCCTCTGTTGTCAAAGCACCCCACTAAACCCCGAGTTCTTGATTCTAGAATTCAATCGACAAATCCCGACCATGTTCATTATTTCGCATAAGTACACCACAAGAACCCCGAATCATGCATGTCCAAGTACTTTGTAGAACCCAAATGCTCACCAAACGATACCTAATCCTGACCATTAGCTGGTTCCACTTCCCCGGCTACTATTTGCCCAAGTTCCATTTTGACAGTTCCATACTCCACTACAGCCTACAACTCTTCCAAACCACATACAGCTCCAAAAACACCAGCTGGTTGTCCTCACTGCCTTGTTCATATTGGTTAGAAGATCACATCATCTGGATTTCTTACTAGGAGACTCCTCATTCTGACAGCACACGGTTTGAATCGCTTGACACGCGCTTTCTAAATAGTCGCCACAAAGTGTCACACGTGCAGCGTATTCTAAGCAGCCAACTTCCACGGAGTTCCCACTAGCCTCTTTGGAGTACCAGAGTGAGTGTAACCTAAGAAAGCGTAGAACGTCTGTGTCTACCTCACATCGATGCCTTGAAAACCAGACTCATCCAGCCGGGTGAAACACAGGGCCCGTTCTTGACATTGCTAAGCAACCTATCAGTTGTGTACCGGATTAGATTCATCGACCGCACCGAACCACACACTCACATGGTGGCACGAAAAAGTTTGGACACTGGAGAAAGCTGAGTTAACGAGTGACTTTCCGTCAGAAGAGGGAAAGTGTGTAAAATCCCTTCGGATGTTGACCCAAGTCGGCTACAACTAGAAGCACTATCAGTTGGACTTACTTTGAAAATTCCGCCCAGAGAAATTGACCACAATTTCAAAAAGGCAGATTTCGAACACTTGTTTGACTAACTCAATGAAGTTCTGCCTGCGTCACCTGAGAAATAATACTGGTTCAAAGCGAAATGAAATGACTTCAGAACACAATGCTTCAGATGATCTAATACAAACCACAACTGGCCATATCAAAGTCAGATATGGGATCTGGCGCAGTTATTCTAAATAAAGTGGCTTGTGTGCCAAAATACGCGCAGTTTTAGCCGGTAAGTCCAAATTTTTAAACGATAAACAACTACGCCATCTACTATTGGTGGAAAAATAAATAACTGGCGTCTTTTTTCATGGCTTCATTCTTCCGACAATGCTTCAACTGTCGCTGTGCATATATGAGAGCTTTATAGACTTCCAAAAACTCATAAACACAGTCTATCTATTTGCCGAACTTTAGCTCCGAATACATGGCACTCTCGTCCCCCAGCTAACCAGCCGGTAGGTATTCTAAGATCCGCCAGAAAAACTCCCACAAAACACTGTGATAAGCCCATATGAACATGTCTCACCTAGAAGACATTGGTACCTCTTATAAGATCATGTTTTCATTTGATTTCCAGTGACTTTCAACGTCCCCACTAATGAGATTGGATTTATTGAGCGATTCTCTGAAATCCAACCACTTATGCTCATTAGAAGACAAGGTCAAGGTCTTCCGACAGCACCAAAATACGAGTCTTTTCTTTCCGGGCCAGGCGTTCCCAGATGTCATGTTATCGGGACTATGAATGGCAACAGTGAGCAACTGCTCACAACCTTACTCGATAGAAGCAACGCATCACAATATAGACAGACTCAGGCAGTGGCCACTCCCATTTACTTGATTACAGGGCCCTGCTCCAGCGAGACGTCCAAGAGTTGGGCAGCACAACAGCGGTGCGATAAGTTAACCACAAAACAGATAATCAGTTCACCTTACTTCGGCATACAGCTTGATGTAACCAGTCTAGCTTTCTGAGATTAAAGTGGCACGAATTGAGATGCCAGATGGCAGTGAATCAACAGATCGAACGAAGACCTCATGGCTAATTCGACTATGAAAATTTACGGACATAGGAACTGCTAACCGGAAACAGTAAGCCTCTGCTAGTTATAATGCCCATCACGGAGATGATAAAAAGAAGGAAAAGTAAACAGATATAAGGAATTGCTATTCGTCTCTAGAAAAACTAAGCCCATGATCATTTGAAAGTTACTTAAGGGTAATGGGTCAAGCTACGTGACACAGTTCAGGATGCTGGTGCACAGAGACGCGGAACACGTGGTGCAAGCCGTTAGCAAAAACAAAATAGTGGATAGCAAAACCTAGAAAACGCGGGAGCTAAGGGATAAATTGATCGATGTTGGGAAGCGATCGATATTCCATCACGCAGAAAGTGCTCTACATGAACGCAGAAAATTGGTGGGAATTCATTTGTTGCGTATATATTTGAGCGCTTACAGAATGAGGATAAAATTACCTCAAATAGGTGTGTGGAAACTAACCATTGGCATTCCACCCGGCTTTCTGCAGAAAAGCGGAGATACTCTATGAATTTATCCTTATTGGCAGAATGCATCTGATGAATCTCCTGGGAGATTCGAACTGGGGATCCCCAGACTAGGGTTTGTAAACTAAACCGCTGAGCTACGACCGGTAGATTGTACTTGCATACGACACAACGCCACTCACTGAATCTATATCACGTGATCATATATTGACTGGCTCCTCGAGTGATGAGTTATCAGTTGGAAGGTTCACTTGTGGCGTGAATCATTCTTCTTTCTGACCTGAGAGTACAAGGAGACTTTGGAATTGCCGTCATCATGTTTATCATCCACCCTCAGAATACACAACCCATCTATCCACCCCACGAATACTGGGTTGGTTCCGGAATCTTGTCCGAGAAGAGATAACACCTAGTTGGTTACCCCAGGTAGTCTTTCCAAACAAGGACTATTGTGGTTGAGACGCATCCGATGTAAGATGCGCTGATGTTATCGATTTATGACACAGGCTCTGTTTACGCAGCGTTAAGACAAGTTAACACCTGGTGCACTCTACGATCGCAACCTATAGGGAAAAAAAGAGGCACATAAGAATAAATGCATTCTGTTCAGATGAGAGAAACGAATAAAAGTATAATAATTACTAAAAAAAATCACAATTACGCACATCAGCGTTAAAAAATCAAGCCCAAAAATGTGGACAGCAAACAGTTAAATATACAAACGAGTGGCCATTCACTGGAAGGAAACAATATATCGGTGGAGTGGTTGATTAGTCAGCAACAAGGATAATGCCAACAACAAATGAAATGGGGACGACTGGGTATCGAGGAGGATGGTCAAGTAAGAGAAGACGTTTTATCTGTAAAGACAGTCAAAAACAATGTTGGTTATTACGAAGTGTCGCCGTTTTCAGCCGTTATCCAAAGTGACTCGTGATGTACTAAATATGAAAAAACGGAATGTTTTGATTATAGGTTATAGCTAGTATTAAATATTCTGTTTCACACCGTTGAATGAGAGCAAAATGCAGATGCGAGTCGTTTTATCACATATGTTACTGATTTCGAGTGACTGGTGATCGGATTTCGTTCCAGCTTGGAGCCTGTGCAGCCCCGACGTGATCACGACTCTTAGTATGCTTTGTAGCCGAGGCCTCGCCGGGCCACTTTGGCCGACAGTATATTGTGGAGGATGAAGACCACGGGTTTTGGGCACCCAAGCATATCCAGTTCCTGAAAGAAGAGAACATTGGCACAATTCTCAAATCAATAGACAGATTTATTAATGATTCAAATCCAGTCCAGTCAAAACCAGTAAAAATAAAAATTGCTATACATGTTTCACAAGTTAAACATCAATTTTGGGTGCACAGGCTTTTGTGACTGAAGCTCCAACTGACTGGGCTGTTAGAGAGAGTTGATCATTCTCGTATGTCATTATTTTGGGTCAATTTCCGTCGGACATACATGTGTAGTGAACACACAGTAAGATAGGCTGCATTGTCAAAGCAGACAATTCAACTTAGCAGCTATAGGCCGTATACCATAGGTACATTGGTTCCTTTCCTTTGCCTTCTTGATTCGTTGTTGCTTATTCATTTAATGAAACAAGGGTAATTGCGAGTGACCACATATGGACTTGTTTTTCTTTACATCGTCTCACAGTGTAGGTTATTCGGAACTTGAACGTTTCGCTAGATTACGTGTTGAGACTTGGACTTACTTCAAGATCAAGCTAAACAGTGGCAGTCCCGTGGAAAGACCTCCGAAGAGAGAATAATCTCCAGAAAGTTGGTTACCTTACTTTTTCTTCGATTATCCGCCTTTTGGGAGTAAGGTTAAACCCGAGTTCTTCAGCAGTTTCCGTTCATGGAGTCGGGACTTCTGACAGTAGTGTCAATTCGATTTCTTGGAACTACCCTGCCCCTGGTATGGGTAATTTATTTGGTTACTGGAGATGGCTCAGTGATAAGAGCGCGAATTTGCTGACCAGAAGGTCCGTCATTCGAACGCGACCTCTGCCTCTCGACTTGCCCTGTCTAGGCTAGGGCAACCTGCCAGTATCCCAGCCATCGTTTAACATTCGGGTGGCATGACAACTAGGCACCGAAAGGGTGCTACAGCTGAATAGCGACACAAATCGAGGACAGTAAATATTGGCGATGCTCCTTCGTACTCGTTTGTTCTTTTTGTCTTGAGATGCATCGGGAAAAACTGCTGGTGTATTCCTAGGCCCAAAAACACTGAAACTTGTTTCTCCGGCTAACTTCACCAATTTTACCTCTGGCGGGCTTGTAAACGCAGCTTGGTTCGATTTTTTTCAATATTCCCCACATGCCCAACCAGTTATTATTCCGATGTTTGGTCCAATGCACATAGCTACAAGAACTCAAGCAAAAAAGGTGTTTGATTTCTTGATACTTGCCTCTTATCCTACCGGTTTTCTCGTCCTACTGGATGACGTTCATAATTCTCGCTTACCTTATTTTTGAGACGTATGCACTATCTCACTGCGTGACATTTGTACTCTACTCATCGGCAGTTATTTATCAATGCCACAAATGTTTCTGCGGTTAGGTAGCTAGGTTGCCAAATCAAGCACATGTTTCGAAGCTGTCCTCGCGATAAACCGTACGGATACGTGTTGTCATTTTGATGGGCCAATGTTCGATGGACAGCGACGGGACCTTGGCATATCAAGGGATGCAGAGGCCCGCAAGTACTGACTATCAATGATGACATTCGTCAATCATCTGATCTGAATTTTGTTGGTTGGAGCTAAGCATGCACGGTTCATGAGTGTTGTCCACGCTTACTCACTTGATGTTGTCATTGGCCGACAGTTTATCCATTCTGAACGTAACCAGCCGTGTAGCATCAAGAAATGGGTGTTGTTCAATTTTCTGGTTGACTGAGCACCCTTCTAAGACGAAAGCCTCCATTTTCTGTTTTCTAAAACCATGTGTTTTTCATAGCTCTGTTGCCATTCAGGCTATTTCAAGCACACAACGGTATCTGTACAACAATATACCGAAGGATCCTGGTTCTTTCCAACCTTATTCCACAGCATACTCATATTTATTCAGTTCGTGCTGTGTCCAACGGCATGCTACTCAAGTTTTTCCACTATATATCGAATCACACTACCTTATATTTCTTATCCTTTTCAGTGGTCATGTGACCCATGATGCCCCTATCTCTGGCTCTCCTCTGTACGTGATCCGTGCGTTCTTGCCAGTGATGGACTCGTTTGGTTTCGAGACCGATCTGCGTACGCATTCACAAGGGCAGGCATTTTGCTTACTTGTCTTCAATCATTGGCAAATGGTTCCCGGAGACCCTCTGGATCG
>NW_008751985.1:327441-327756 GCF_000715545.1 Opisthorchis viverrini | reverse complement strand
TTCCTCTTTCATGTTGTGGTCGACGACACCATCGTCAAATGCCGCTGATAACTGCACTGGCGTTATTGTGATTTTTTAGTCCGCTTTTCTGAATGTTCAAACCAAACGTTGCTCTCAAGTAGGTAGAGTGAAATCCGAAGAGATTTGCTTATTCATAAACCCCACATTCATAAGCGAAATTCGCAAAAAAAGTGTCAGGAAGGTCAGCTTCCTGAAAGCACCACTGAATGGCCCGAAATCTTCCGAGACTCTCAACTCCGCTGGATGTTGAGCAGAGAGACGACGCCCCCTCAACAAGCAGCACGTCATAGCGTG
>NW_008751985.1:307728-327250 GCF_000715545.1 Opisthorchis viverrini | reverse complement strand
GGCTATTGTGTTCCCTTCCATGAGTCTTTTCTCTCCGACACTAGGTACTGGAGCGGACCAGCAGCAGATACCTCAGATTGGCGAACCAGCAGATATAACGAAAAGGGACCCCGCTGCCGTGCGGTCGTTGCCTGATTCTTTCAGCGCTTCCCATAATATGAAGCAACAGTGTGGAATTCATCGAGAATAGCTAACAAGATCTCATTGTTGATACTTCTTGTATTTTCTACTAGATGGGCCCTTTGGCTCTTATGCTGTTTGCTTGGGACATTTCATGACATCAGTTTACTCTGATTACAGTTTACGGTTCCGCGCAACTTGATGTCATACTCGTAGTCTTTTGCGGAAAAACGCCGCACAGGACAGTGGGGGCGGAGTATTCGATTGACTCTCTCCTGGAATTAGCGTCACGAAGGGACTGAACCATACCGTGGTGTGACGGTGTGCGCACCTCAACGACCCACTGAGCTATACTGGGAGGGTGTCCCTTCGACACTCAGTGTCTCATACCAGGTTGTCAATGGCGAACACAGTCTCCTGATCCTCCAGATTGGGGGGGGGGAACATGCGGCGACTTGTTCCGTAGAAATGGTAATGCATTTGCACTGCCCGCCTTGCGGTTAGTATTTTTAGCCAAAGGCTTTGGTTGAGGACTCTAATCGTCCTCCTGTCTAGGTGTGGGCGCCCTGGCATTATCCCAGCCCTCGTACAATCATGACATTCAAAACTAACATTACTCTCATGCAACATCGGCCGTCGCATGATGCCATCAGCCTGGTTGCCTTACTCGCGGAATGGTTTTCAATGCCCACCAGGACCTCGCCACCTTCTTTGAAGGACGTGGAGTGAAGACCATCCTGCCCAGGTACCTTGTCACGCTTCAGGATTGAAATCTCACGCTGGATTTCGGTTACTGATAGCGGGTTGGTGTCAATATTTCATTCGGGTCTGCTGGGTTCTTCCAGCAATTGTCGAAGGAGACCAGTTGAACTGTTCTTTGAAGTGCTCAGCCCACCGCTCAAGACGTCGACTGAGAGAGTGCATTGTTGTTTCGTCTTTTCCGCATATTGTTTCACCAACATCTGCCTTCTTTAGACTGGTCGATCGAATCGGTTGAAACAGAGCGTGGCCTGCAGCGAAAGACTTCACCTCCGGCACCTTCGGAATCCCCCAGCGTTCTCTGTCATTCTTCAGGCTCCAGATTATCCGGTGTTTGAGGATCTGCGTGTGTCATCATAGTCGCTAGTTCCCAGCATGACCATTCTGGCAGCAATAATGTCTGTTGGTCTTGATGATATCCAGTGTTCATTTAATCGAGTCATATGTCCTGGACAAACAGTTGTGAAAGCTGAGAGTATTGCTTCTTTAACTCGCCTCCACTCAATCTCCACGCAATCTTCGTCATTCGCATGACTGTGCGTTTCCAGTAGCTTTCTAACCAGATCAGCTCAATACTCTTCGGCTCCTAAAACTCGTCGAATTTGATGAACGGAGCTGCTCTCCTTTGGCACGCGTAATGCTGAAGAAAAGAGCAGTATCGACTTGGCGTGCATGATGGCGAGATCGGATTCAAGTTCCGCACCCCAGAAGAAAGACAATAATACTTAATCGAGGCTCTCCATCGGTAACTGATAACCACATGGTCCAGTTGAGTCCATGACTTTCTTCTGGTAGGTGGCCTCCGAGTAACTCGATGTGAACGTTTGTCATAGTTCTTACTGGCCAGTAACAGAGGATGATGTGCACACAACTGGAGAAGTCGCTTCCCATTATCCGTACGCTCAGAATGGACTCCAAATCGACCACCTAACTGGGCTTCTTCCGGACTTAGTCGTCCCACATGGGCATTGATATCACCCTCCAGAATTATTATATCTGTCCTTCTTGCCGAGTGGAGCAGTCGTGGCAGATCAGGATAAAACTCGCCCTTCCCAGTCTCAGAACTGCAATCTGTTGGGGTGTACGCTGATACGACAAATACCGTTTACCGTACCGACCTGCATTGGTCTTAATTGAGCCAGACAACCGCACAGTGCAAGGGCGACTGTTTACTGGGATACAGCTCAGTAAGGCGCTTTCAGCCTTGAGGCTGAGTGCAACTCTCACACCGTAGATACCACGAGTCTTTGCGTCAGGATCACCAGAAACCCCAAGAGTGAAGTGTAGAACATCTGAGCTCGTCCTAAACGGCTTGATGTGTACGACCGAAACGGAGTCTTTTATGCGTGTTTTGGAGACACAACATACATCAACACACAGCAACAGGCAAGGATGCCTGTTGTCCAGTTTGACAAAAAATGTGGATATTAAAGGCTGCAATGTGGATCAAATCTTTTGAGGTTATTAAGTAATTATTTTGGTTTATTTCTCTGGGATAAGCTTTAGACACCGAGCAGTGGCTAGGAGGGTGGTAGGTGGATAGGTTGCACTACATTGTATGAAGGGTGTGAAAGGCTAGAGAGCGAAGAGCTGCAAGGGCAAATGATACTTTCCGGTTGCCCAGGCCAGAAAAGTGGGTTTGGTTGAGGTACCCCACCTTGAGCCTTTGACTCAAAAGTCTGACCCATAAAACAGTAGGAGGATGTAAGGTTTTATTCGTAGTCCCCGCCCCTAGCTTGTGACTCAAGAATCTGGACCAGGAGACAGCGGTTGTTAGGGTTTTCTTGGGGGACCCTTTCCGGAGCCAATGACTCAATAGTTTGACACATTTGGTTGTAGGGGATCGGTCTAGCCCGAGGACACAGGGAGTAAGGTTTTGCAGTCTCTCATGAGGTAGGTACCTATTGACCAGCATCGGACTCGTTGGTTTTAAAAGTATTACCACCATACTGAATAATGCACCGGCGGTCACGGTGAACCATTGGGCGATCAGAGTGTGCGGTTTTCAGCTAAAACAGTCTGGCAAATTTCGGCTCCGCTTCTAAATGTGGAGTCATTGTTGTGAACCTCTTGAGTAGTGTCTTGAATCCATAGGAGTCACCTGAAATGGAGCTTCGGCAACCATCATATATCAAATTCTAATAAAAGTCGTGCAATCCTGTGCGGCACGGCACTTAGTTGATGGTTTATTCATTAGTTTTGCAACACCAGGCTTAAGGAAGCTACTACTTCTCCCTCGGCGTGGGTATATTGTTAGACTGATTTACAGATTGAATAGTTCGAATTCGGGGTTCATCACGAAACGAAGTGGTTTAAGTGCGCACAATCCTCTTATACAACTGATTATTACAGTTTACGAAACAGCAGTCATTTTCCGGCTAACTGTGATACTCCATCCGGTCCCTTTCCTCAAACAGCCTACAATGTTAGGCTTTGACGATTGTACTCAAGCCTCGCAATAGAATTTATGATCGTGAGCAACGAAATTCTCTGTTCGGTTCGCACGTCCAGCATACTGAAAACTTTTAGGTCGTCACGCTTAAATTTACATATCAGAGTCCCTATCAGTGTGACTTAATCATTCCGATAGATTTTTCCCAACGCATAATGGTAATCACGTACAACTTCTCCTTCGGAACCAAAATCGATCCACAAAAGACTACGGCCGTCATCCGCAGTCGAGCGCAGTCGTTCGTATGGAAAGTGCCACATTATCTGATTTGACCTCTGTGTTCCGTTTGTGGTGCTGGTTTGCGTGCCGTAATCGTTGACGGAGTTTCGTGAAGATAGCGTTATTCCATTGTCGTAGTTTAGGGCCAGGCGACAATCTTTTCTTTGCCAGCGACAGGTGATAACAACTTCTCGTGCAGCAGCCACAGCCATGTGAGCACCGTCAATGATAGATTGGCACCAGATATTCCAGTCACCCGCTGTCAGTACGGCAAACGTGTGAGTTTCGACACCGTGCTTGCTTCCTGGAGAAAATAAAAAATAAAAAGGCACATTAATCCATTTACATAAACGTGAGAAACCTCTAATACAAAGTTCATCCAACGGCGTCGAAGATTTAACTTTAAATTTCCTACCAGCTGATACCTTAAAACTATGTGCAGTTATTCAAAGAATGGACTAATTCACTATCGTTTGCGACGGTCACGTTTTCTGAGGATGAAACATCAAAAGGGGCTTTGCAAAATTGTCGAGCTACGTACTAGAAATGCCAGTCAACTTCATACCGACCAAATGTCCATGCGGATGATTTTAATTGACCTATTAGGTGACATGGATTTCTCCTGATACTGGACAAAAACTGCACGGCATTTTTCGTGTCGAATTCGAACAACCTCAACTTTTTGAACCTGTCTACATTCAGCATCCCCGTCAATTGACAATTCAGTACTTCCTCGTCACTGTGAATGAAAAAAATCGGTAGCCCCAGGCTGGGGAATGCCCTTTAGGAAAAAACGATCTAATGCAGTAGCACAAACGATTCACTCAAGGGATACACGTGATTTTTTTCGAAGTCAACATTGATGAAAGCATTGGGATACATAGAGAGATGAATCCAAATCACTAACCACATGCAAGCTCGCAGCATATGAACAAGGACGATACTCCCTCAACGTTGTCTGACCCGAAGGGTCAAGTACAACACAAGGTTAATGGTAGATCGCATTAATATTTTCCATAGCGAAAGGAGTAGAGCGAACTTTGTATCCTTTACACACAAAAATGAGTGGGCTCGCAGGTTATATAGTGTAAAACCTTGGGATGTGGCCTCCAAACCTCCTGGAAGGTTTGAAATCCTCTCCGGAGGTTGGGGAGCATTTAGCCACCATTCTTGGGTACAACCCAACAGACGCAAGCGGAAACTATCAACAGCACACATCCTCCACGAGGAAACCGCTTTCATAACAGCTTTCTTCACTTGAGTCAATTTGATAGGAAACCAGTTAAAAATGCCACAACCACCATTCAGTAGATAAGGCCAGACGGCTCATGTGTGGTGTATCGTCTGTATCCTATCTCACGTTAGTACCAGATTTCCATAGACTTCACTAGATTCCACAGAACAGTGAAATTCAACCTAGGCATCGTGAGTAGAAAGAAAGAAAGAAAGAAAGAAAGAAAGAAAGAAAGCGTTTAGCTGTAGCACCCTTTCGGTGCCTAGCTGCCATGCCACCTGAAGGAAGCACCAGGGATGAGATACTGCCAGGTTGCCCAAGCCTGGACAGGGGAAGTCGAGTGGCGGAGGTCGGATTCGAACCACGGACCTTCCGGTCAGTAAATTCGCGCTCTAACCAATTGGGCCATCTTGCCCCCATCCGATGAGAACGCAACGTTAAACGGCAAGCGAAAATCAAAAGGGTGTTCCGTAGTGATTTTAACACTTCCATTTATGGTACGTGGCGGTTATGTGTGAGTTCACCGTTGCATTGCACATCCGACTGTATTCGTTCAGAGTTCGTTGTGAATAAAACTAACAAAGGCTTCTATTGCACCTTGTGGTTTTGGTATCCTCAGCTGCTGAGAAGTCGCTGAATTCGAAAAAGACCATCCCCTCAAGGAACATTTGCGCTCGATGATGTAGGCGTCCCGTCAGTATGAAAGTGATATTCCATCCAAAAGCCAGAAAAACATTGGCACCTGACTCGGAAACGCCGCGTTTTGAAAACTAAAAATAGCTGATGTTAGGCCTACTCACGTGTAGCTCTAGGTATCCTAAGCAGTAATGAAAACTTATTATTCAAACCCCCAAAGCGGATGATTTATAAAAGCAAACTCGTTTGCTGTCATGGAACCCTGCGGTTTATCACTGAATGCTGCATGCCAACGTTTCCACGAATACCCATGGATTCACACTTGTTAGCACAGCGACTGAGGGCAACACCATAAACGAGAGATCCAGCTGCGTTATAGACGGGTCTCCCGTCAAACTAAATTACTTGTTAGCACAGCGACTGAGGGCAACACCATAAACGAGAGATCCAGCTGCGTTATAGACGGGTCTCCCGTCAAAACTAAATTGGTATGCAAAGGAAGTGTACTTAAGGAGATGAAATTGATCATTTTACGCAGTCCCATCCAGTTGCCTACAAATGGCTTGAAACATTGAAAAAGTCAAGGCCGAGCACACCATACATTGATCTCAAGGCACTGGACCTCATTTTGTGACGATAGGACTAGCAAACCCTCAGATAGGATGATATTTACCAAAATAAAACAGAGTGGAGGTTTGTTCAATTACCTCGAAACCTAGTCACTTGGCCTGACGAAGCTTTTGTGTCAAAAGCGAAACGTTGCCCAGCAATAAATCTCCCGATTGTCACCAAACTTTTTCGAAAAGAGTGGAGGTTTCTTCAAGAGTGGTCCTGTCCTCAGCGTCTTTTCAACTGGAAACGAAGAGTCCAACCACATTACGGCTTTCGCTACACCGTTTAAGCTATCTCGTTGGTGCTATTTGCCACTCGGACTCAATATGTACGGTGAAGTCGTCCATAAATGACCTGTTCAAGCTACTTAAAAAGTATCATGTGCAATTCGCATAATTGACGATGCTCTAGTACATGACAGCAACTGATAAGAATACAACTGGACTTTGGAGTTTTCGGTGTTATGTTGAATGAGCCATTCGCTGGACACGTAAAAAAGGCAAAATATTGCGTGGTTTTTGTTAACTTCCATGGGCAAATGTTCATATTTGACGGTCTATTGGAGAAAACCAGAACGATCGAGGTCCGGAAAATCCCATGTCTACGGTAGGGTTAAGCGGAGGTTTAAACCAAACTCTGACTCTGGACTCAAGTTTCCCAAACTGCTCAGTTCGAATTTGTTAATCACTAGTTAATCTGTACACTTGTCCATTCCCACACTTTACAAGTCGACAAAAAATGTCACACGTTATCTACACCCCACCCTTGAATATCTGTTCGAATGTGTTCATAAATACCCCATATTCGACGACCGACCATGCTCACCACTGTGTCTCAAAATGAGAACTGAACCTTGCATAGGTGCCTGTTAGTCTGTTTGTTGAGTCAGGCGATTTGGTTGCTGTTTCGTTACTAAACGAAGTGAAACCACCAGGGGTTGGGATGGAGAACACGGGACGCACCTGTTCTGGTTGAGAAAGTGAGCATATCCCCGGGTGGCTGGGGAGCAAACTTGGGATTGTCGCTTTCACCGGTTCCGTTGTGGTGTTCCGCCGTGCGAACAAGTCGAGTGGCAATTAGTGGATGCGCTTGTGAAGGATTAGCCCATTCCTCCTTTGTAGTCGGTGCGGTATCGTAGAGCAACAAATCACGATCAGAAAGCGCCGCAAACACGGGTTTCCACGTAGTATGGACCAAGGTCGATGTGGAAGTGATGGGCACCGGATTGCCAGTGACATCATAGCGTTCCCCAGGTTGGTCAGCAAGGTCGGTGAATGGAATGGCTCCACTAACTCGAAGTTCAACCAGCCAATCGAGTTGTTTCAGTTCCTTGAGTTGGAGATAGGTGGGGTAGCAGATCAGGCATTCTCAGTATGGCAATCGATAAATACAATTAATGCAGTCCGATTAAGCTAATAATCCCGACTCAAAATGATACTCAATGCGCCCTAGCCGTATTCCACGCTGATCGAGTTCTGTTTAGACCTGCTGGGTTACCCATGGATGACGGTGTGTAGCATAGTATAGTTTCTTGAGTTCTTTTCGGAACGGAAATGTACGCTAGGATGTACATTTAGGAACCCTTAACCATTACTGATTACTTCGAAACTTATATCATTCGCGTCAGATTTCGTATCAGATTTTTTGCCGAAAAAGTAGTAGTTCCCATCGAAGTATTCACGGCAGTAAAGCACCAGTACTCTCATCTGGTGCTGCCATCAATGGTGATGATGACTCACGGTTAAGGAACCCTGATTCGGTAGTCGACTATCGACTCAGAGTTTGTCATAAGCACAGCACACTAACCCGCCGAATCAGCGAACTGTCTATGACTGGAATGAACTCGACTTAGTAGATAATTTAACCTTGGATGCAAACACAGCACCGTCCAGTAAAGCATTTCAGAGTTGAGATACAGGATGAAAATAATACACCTGTACGGGAGAAAACAACGTCAACACCTCTCCCCAGTAATTATGACGAATTTCGCTGTTGTGCCTCTTCCGGATCATGCATGGTGTTCGGCGGTTTCCATCGAAGCCTAACTAGATAGAAGAACCACCAGAATCTTAATGAACAACCCTTTCGCAGATTCATCATCTCGCGCCAGTCAAGTACATACGAGACTGGCATTCACTTCAGACGAAAAGGGAAACTCCATCCAACCGTCAATGCAGAAAAAAATGTGAAACGCCCGTAGAATGGTTCCAGTCGTATTCCGCAGAAATGAGATGGAATTGTTGTGCGTCGCGCAAGATATCGATTGGGTGTTCATCATCCTGCGTGGAAACACAACCATGATTTTCTCGGGGCTATTTCTTTAAGTAGCACTAAAATTCAGCCATCCGGTTCCCAGTGGTGTACAGATTGATCGCTTCTATAATATCATCCAAGCTCCAGATAGATCAGTGTTTTTGGGCGTGAGATTGCCAATCGAAAGGTCTGTAGTTCGAACCCAAATCCGACATCCCGACTGCTTCCCTCTAGGCTTGAACAACCTGACAGTATCTCAGCCCTTGTGCTCCTTTCGGGTGGAATGGCAGCCAAGCACCGACAGGATGTTGCAGCTGAACGACCATAGTATCATTGGCTCTATAGTAACTGGCCCTAGTGCGAACCAGTTTACGTTGCCACTACCAAACGGTTTTGCCGTGCGTACACACACGGAAAAGCGGAGCGTGAACGCAAGCTCTGTGGACCACCTGCCTAATTCAGGCGGGTCTATCCCAAAGCGAAAACAGTTAGAGGTGGGAACACTCTAACCGTCTGATACTCCCAGATTCATACGATGAACCTACCTCATTACTGATTCTAAATGTATGCATCTTCAATGCATTAAGTGACTGAAACCAAGTTTAGTAGACCGCAGAACCCTTATGCTATGTGAGCGCCAGTGGGTTGAGTGCTCCTTGGACTCGTGACCTCAACACAACGAAATTGAGCGATCCCAAACAATGTCCATCTAGAGGAAATGTGTTTCGCTCGACCGGAATCGGTCCCCATTAATTGAGGGCGGCAATCATCATCATCATCATCATCATCATCATCATCATCATCATCATCATCATCATCATCATCATTGTCAGCTGTAATAACCGCGTACTCGTCGTACAGTGGTTGTAGCTGCCGCAGTTTCGTTCACCGATGATGTGGGGAGGGGGAGTGGTAGGTAGCTGCGCATTGGAGGCGGGAGCTGATAAATTGGTACATAAATCCAGCACTGTCAGTGGGCTGTCAAGTGGGGGGGGGGGTTGGAAAAGGAGCTATGCATTGAAGGCAATAGTTTGGATCCACGAGCGCCATTAAGGGCGCGACTGGGCCATGTCTGACAATGTCTCTAGCCATTGATGTGGCCCGTCTCAGGGTCCCCATCCAGGAAGACGGCAATTACCAGCGCAGCTGAGTTTGCTGGTAATGGCGGCTGGTAAGGGCGGCAATAACCCCGAAAGGTCAACTGGCACTGACGGTTGTACACGAATCGACTACCCCTGTCGATTACCAACTGCCCCGGATTTTACAGTTTATCAATATCACCGACTATGGTTGAGGTCAGTTACCGTTCGCAGTTTTATCACTTAAGTTGACATGGAGTCACGTCAGTAATAGACATCGTCCCATCTCGCAAGGTGACCAGTCATGAAAACTTCAATGCTCTGAAGATTGGGAGAGTGATGGATTTCATATGAACAGACAGATAGGGATGGGCGTCGCGTTCATGAAGAACTACTGCCAGCTGAAGTCAAGGCTTCATCTGAATGTTGATTCCTTATAGCCATTCGAATGTTCAGAGTTTATGTGGTATCAGGCTGCTGCTGAATAGCCTGACTTCCTAGTGTTTTCCCAATAAACTTTTACTACTGTCCCTTTATTCTATTCAATAAAACCTTCGATTGGTGGACAGTTAGCCGCTTGCTCACATCTCGTACCCGTAACCACCGTCTATGCATGTTACCGTTGGGACTGACCTTCCCTGTAAGGGGAAATGAACTTGCCTGGAATCCAACGTGGATCAGGGCGAATTTCAGAGCACTATCCACCCGCCTTCCAGGATGGCGTCCCCTTGACCCCTCCTGTGCTTGGTTGGAGACATTGCAAGAAACGGCGGCTAACTGATATTCAGTAGAGTTCGTTCTGTTAGTCTTTCCAGATTGACCGAGCGCTTGGAAGTATGGACACCTCAAGCACTAGGTCCTCACGCTCACCCATTCTTTTCCCTTCTTTTCACTCTAAGGCTTTAAGTATAATAAGATAAACTTTATGGTTGTACGGCAGTGAAGCATCGGTATCAACACTGATGTGATGATGGCGATACTCACCTGGGTAGGAGACATGTGACGAGGGTCAATCCAATCAGCACGTGCCCACGGTCATTCAATCAAGAACATTTTCAGGGTCACTTTTCCCTTCCTATTGACCTGCATTCCTTTGACTGACCATAATACAGTTCGCGCACACTATAGATTTGACGGTCCGCAATGTGGTTCATTTGGAAATGCGACTTTCTGCGGTGCGGTTCACGGCTGCTTACCACCCTTGGTGTGTAATACGGTATGTTTAAGTTCATTCGTTTTCGCTGATAGTCTGATAGCCCTTGCGAACGTTTTCCGTTGTCGTTTCCCCCTTCACATCATTGTCTGTTTCGTAAGTTCATTTAAATGCACTAATTTATCACCATAGAAATACCGCCACGGTAGGCTATAACTATCCCACACAGCCCACCGAATTGCTTTAGTTTGATACTACTGATCGTATTATCACATTTAAGCTGTACCTAAACTGAAATGCTTTAGAATCAGACCCACAGTTCCTATTGCTGTTTGGCACAGTGCTGTTTTCTGTACCAATACTGATTACGATAACCACACACCCGTTTAGAAAGCCATCTCCAACAAGGCTTAGTTGTGACGAAAGATCTTGTTTGCATCTAGTGGAATCACAGAACCATGTGTCCACTTCAAGTAGACTGAACTGACGCAGTGAATAGCGCTCACAATACCGGTGCACCCCCGTTATGCTACTGCATGACAAACCAGCTGTATGAACGATTTAATTTCCAGAAAAGAACAAAACGTCATCCGCCTTAACAATACACAACGAGGTGTTTACTTTCTCCAGAAAAATTGTCAGTCCAATAGACACATCTTAGGCAGCACAAACGAAATTTATGTAGTGTGTAGTTCTAGGGATCAAGTGTGAAGTATAGGGGTGCAATGTTGACGACTCCGGTCAGAGACTGCACTCCATATCCGATTCCATTCTATCTCAGCCGGATTCACACGGTATCTTGTAGCCCTCGATATTGATACAACTGAGACTATTCCCTACCTTTAAGTCCATATAGCCATTCGAAATAGCAAGGACACCTCTCAATTTAAAACGGGTAGCTTCCGGTCATTCAACACGATACTGATTTATTATGATAGCTTAGGTTCAATGGATTGTCCTCAAAGGATCTAAGGTGAACTCGGACCTGAAATGTCAAGTGGATTATTAGCTATAAGGCGTGTAAGCAGAGGTGTCATACACTGTTGTCATTCACTGCTTCTCAAAAGAGACCACAAGTAGGAATAAACCTCTTTTCATCATTTCCTTCAGGTGGTATTTTCAAGCAGGAAAGAAAACAGGAAGTACACTGGTCGGCTGATTTGTCAGCCACTTTTCTTGAGGCCCTTACACTGGATTTAAGCTACGCGGAAGGAATCGGAAAGTTCCGTTCTAAGGGTTTTTCTGGACATGATTAATCACCACAGGCGTCTGCAATATTGTATTCTGCTTTTGGTGAAAGTTGGGGATTGGCGCATAACTGATATGTCCGGTCATGTATGCAAGCAATTCATAGTAGCCACAATGTGTTAACAACTACGCGTCGCCTATTATCCTATAAATCATATGATGACGTAAAAGCGCAGATCAGTGAAAATCGGTGAAAATCAATGCATACTACTGTGGAATATGGGTGTTTATTAGTAATTTGTTATGTACCTGCGTCGCCGGAAGAAGGCCATTTAACTCAGCCAGGTACTCATCGTTCAACGCTCTCATTCGTGCATGAAGTGTTTGGAACCAGTTACGAGCTTCTTGAGGATCTGGTGCTCGAAGAAGACAGGATCTTCGACCGTCCGGGCTGTGCAGTTCGAAACAACACCCATTCACATCGGGTAGAGTGAGTCCACGACAGAGGTGGGCCAATCTTAGCGGTACGATGCCAGGACCAGTTACACTTCGCTCGATAGTTCCTGTGGCAGAGGACGACTTATTGAGCCCATCAACGTGGTTCGAGAGTTCTTCGGAAGCGCCAAAGCCAGAGGTGGTTGGCCAGCTCAAATCCGCTGAGCAGGTGATGCTCTCCATTCCAACAGCCCTGTGAACGTTAGAAAAACGAAAAAGTGTATCGCAAACCGGAGCTGGGACATCCAAACATTTCGCTGCTACAGTGGGATAAAGAAAGAAAGAGAAGCGTTCAGCTGTAGCACCCTTCCGGTGCCTAGCTGCCATGCTACCCGAAGGAAGCACAAGGGCTGGGATACTGCCAGGTTGCCCAAGCCTGGACAGGGTAAGTCGAGTGGCTGAGGTCGGATTCGAACCACGGACCTTCCGGTCAGTAAATTCGCGCTCTAAACACTTGGGCCGTCTCACCCCAGTGGGATAAACCAAAACCCAAGTAAGTTGTGAAAAATGCCCTATCCACTGAGGCGGGAAACAGGAATGAACTCATCAGTGCAAAACGGCATGGAACACGGTGTCGGCGGTGAGTGGCCGTGATCAAACTGAGTTCGGTTCTTCCACATATTTTCTTTTCACATCGCACACAGAAGTAAGCAGACAAACATCGGTTCAGCCACATACAGCCAATAGTAAAAAGATCGTTAGTTTCACCATATTTCCAGTGTTTTTACGATCGACTATGGACAGAACACACTGCTGCACCTTGCCGGGCGCAACTGTTCATAAATGGTGCTCCTGTTTCGCGCTCTACTTCAATTCGAGGTTTCGAGGTTTCTAGAGTTCGAGAAACGTAAACCAGTAAACATAAAGTTTCCAAAACTCTCTCCATGCACCATTAATGAGCATGTATCGGAACATAAATCATAGCAAGCACATGGATATAGAACCCATGTGTTACAAATTTTCGCAGGTTGGCGAAAAACTGGTTGGTAGTGTAAGTGGATTTTCTTCTGTAATTGAGAAGATAGTAGTACTAGCTTGAGATTCGTCGTTACTGCGGATCCATACTAATACATGACTTACAGTTTACCCAGATCAGACGGTAACGTATCGTACATAAATAAAATAGATATCGTCGTTTTGAGAAAAATTCTTACCGCACTTCAGCGAATTTCAAGCTGGCGTATAAATTCTCACTGTGCATCACACAGTGCCTTGAAAGCAAGCACTCCACCTGTCTCTCTAATGTATTTCGAGAAGCGAAGGTGGACTCCAGTTGATTACTAAATCCGGTCATCAGTCTCGTGGCGACCAGAGTGAATTTTTCATATTATTATTTTTAGCAGTAGTAGTGGCAGTACTAACAAACTGCAACTGCCCTCAATCCTGCTTGTACTTCTACACCGAGACGCTTGTTTGGAAGCTGCTTCTAACCTCGGCTTGGCGTGTGTTGATATATCGAAAGTGTAAGATACGGTTTCCAATGGCATAATTGTCGGATCTGCGGAGGCGTTTGGAAAACCGTCACCTCTGTTTCGATACATTGCGCAGTCTTGTGAGAATGCTATGGTAGCTTTCCCCGGTTCCGAGGTTCACTGCCACAGAGATGCAAAGCAGAGAGATCCACTCTCTCCATTATCGTTCATCATGGTAATGGATTAAATGCTTGGATTGCCGATGCTGCAACTAGGATACCAGTCCCATGATAACATGGTGGATGGTTTCACCTTAGATAACGACTGAGTCATGTGTGCAGAAAGTCAGGCTCACCTTAAAGATACGCTTGAAGCTGCTGCGGTCAAGTTGGGGAGAGCTCGTAAGATATAAAGTAAATAAATAAAAAAAATCTCTCAGCTGTAACACCTTCCGGTGCCTAGCTGCCATGCTACCCGAAGGAAACACGAGGGCTGGGATACTCCCAGGTAGCTCAAGCCTAGACAGGGGAAGTCGAGAGGCAGAGGTCGGGTTCGAACCACGGACCTTCCAGTTAGTAAATTCGCGCTCTAACCACTTGAGCCATCTCGCCCCGAAAGATGAAAGTAATGAGGATTTGTGGGGACAGACGACAGTGGTCTCAGTCGAACCTCATTGCTTCTCCGAGGAACTCATCAATATTCTGGGTTCGACAGATACCATAATATATTTGGACATCCCCTTTATTTTCAAGCAACTGAATGTGCTGGGCTGTGTGTTACATCTATACATGTATCGCGATATCTCAAATATCGTACGAACTGAAACATGAGGCGACCTGGTGCAGCACATTGAGCTGCATAAAAGCATCATAAAAACGAGAGATTCGGATGGGTTCCAAATGAGTCTCCCGCAAAACCAAATTGGTTTGAAAATGATTGCATTTCGCTAACTTCGGGCAATTTGGGTTCAAGTAGAACATAAGTTTGACGGAAACTCGAGGACTGCGCCTACCTCCAAAAAAGGCAAAACCGGTTATGGACTGTCGAAGAATTTTCAGCAACCTTATGAATAGCAGAATTTAGCATTGTCGTTCCTCCGGTTGCTGGTTTTTTGCACACGTTTCCACAACAACATTCTTACATACGCTGGGACTTATCTTGTCTGACTGGAACTGTTGGTCACACGACTTCGAATAGGGTGCTTTCCTCATTTTATCTAATAATCTCCCGTAGACCCTCTCATATCTATCGCCTAAAGTTACTTTTTATGTTTGTGACCAAGCTCTTTAAAAATAAGCAGCAATAATAGTATCGGTGTTATTAGTCTAAGGTATATTATGTATTATAATTCTTCTCTAGTATGTGCGTGTCTAGGTTCAGGGAACCTGACAGCGTCTCAGCTTTCATGCTTCCTTGGGGTGGTGTGGCAGCTATGCACCGAAAGGTTGTCGAAGCTGGACAATTTGATGCAATGGTGGACAAGGGTGGTAAAATCTAGCGCTCCTGGACTGCACTTGATAAAATTAGTGACGAGCAAGCCTGATACCTTCAGTCGTGAAAACATGCTATCCTGTGTTGTCCTGGTTCTTTTGACGAATAGTGGTCTTTGAGAGCAGCGGATATTTCTGAAAATGGCTTCAACTCATCACAGGTCTCTACAAACTAATCCGAGGGCGGGATGGCTCAGTGGTTAGAGCGCGACTTTACTGTCTGGAAGGTCGGTGTTTCGAACCCGATCTCTGTCTCTCGACTTCCCCTGTCTAGGCTTGGGCAACCTGGCAGTATCCCAGGCATCGTGCTTCCTTCGGATGGCATGGCGGTTAGGCACTGGAAGGGGGTTACAACTAAACGATTATAACCTTTTTAGCCGAGTTATCCATCACATCCTATCGTTGGAACAAGTACATAACGGGGTAATATTTACAGTGTGAGTATTTTGCCGGTGATTTCTACTGCAAATGTCAGCTTCTAAATCCAATTAACTTACCTTATTGTAAATCACTTCAAAAACGACACACTAAAAACCCCGAAAAAGGGCACTACTTGACATTTGGAGACAATTCCCAATTCCTCATCGAATTATTAACCAAATTCCCGAACGGATCCATTACACCCTGCTGAACGAAACGGTTGTATTAAACAGCCCCCACGAGTATCAGGAACCACAAGTGGTGGCTTTTTTTACCGAGTCCGATAAAGTTTTTCACTTTGGTTTGTAAACTTTTAGGTGGATGAATACTCGTGTTACTAACATTTTGGGACAGCTTTGTGCGCTGACAAGGAAATTCGAGACCGGACAACAGGTGTGGTTCCTCTGGCTGTTGCAACTGACCAAGCATGTGCACAAACACTGGTCTCTGGAACTTGAGAACGCGAAATCCAATCTGGTGAAAGAGATTCCTTGCACCAAAATGTGTGACACTGAACAGACATCCACCAAAACAATATTTGAACTGTACGCCAAAGTCATAGTACACGAAAGGCACTGAAACGGACAAGCCCGTCTTCGTTTTATGTCCGTAAAGACTTCAAGACCCGTCGAAGTTGACCTAGTGTTTAGCATCTCTGTCCTCATTCCATCGTGTACATTCTAGGTGAATCAACAAAGTTTTGCGGATAGCATTCAACAACGACTGTCCACAGTGCTTCATATTTAGCGAAATAGAAAGCCTATACAACGAGTGCGCAGTGACTGGAGATGTCCGCGGGATCCTTATTGAAACTGCCTTGAATCACGGAAGGCTAATTGTCCACAGAGCCCAAGTAATAGATTGGGGTTCATAGTAAAAGCTTGTCCGCATAACTCACCAGGCTGACACCTGTGTGTTTGCATAATGAAGTCTTGCGTCTTTTTTTCTCCAGAAGGTGGTATCTTTGAATTCCTCTTTCGACAACAGAATGCCCGTCAGTTAGGAAAGTGTGTTCTCCAAAATCAGGTGAAGAGTCCTGCTGCAGGCATGTCCTATCCTGGTGCTTATCTGCTATTGAGTGTTTTCTTCGCCTTGCTCTCCAACAGGCGTACCATTGCTGTTGGAGGCAGTTTGTCCATTGCAACCCAACAGTTTGAAGTGCTCATCCCAAGTACTGATTGTTTATTTAGTTTACTTCTGCTTCCGTTTTGTACCAACCTCTTGACGATGCAAGGGCGAGCCGCTCGAAATGACTGACCGCCAAGTCGATCGAAAGTTGTGAACCGGTTATGAACCAAAAGATATGCCCTAACTGGCGAGAGCATGGTTGTTGGTTTGTTCGCTGAGCTGGGCAATTCGACTGCAAATGTTTCATCACCAATCGGAGCGCTATCATCAGTGCGTTGTTAGGGAGCGTAGTGGTACGTAGGGAAGGGTTGGTGGTGAAATTATGAACCAGTCAGTGCTTCTCAACATATCAGGAAGATTCTAGCGTGACCTTGCGAAAAGTTTTGAGATCACTCTTTCTTTGTCACTCTTGATGGCTGCATCAAGCTACAGTGCTTTTTGATAATAATAGGTGAAGAAGCTCGCCACAGGGGTTGCAATTTATAACACGCGACTTTTCCACCCGCTTTACGTCAAACTTCATGCGTTTGTTGGCAGGGATGGTATGGGGTAGCCTCAAAAGTCGGATGTTTAGCCTCGTTCGGATAGGTTGCTCACAGCGCTCGTGTGGGAACTCCTCGAACATCCGTCTGGCGAGTAAAGACGTAATCGAGTGGGCGGGATTGATCCCAGCATGAGTGTCCATGAGACAAGCTGTCGCTCCTTGGGACAAAATCGGGTGGCAAACAAGTGGATGGCGCACCACCTAACAAGTCGGTCACCAGTGGTCCAAATAACATGGCGTCCGAGAGCGCCCGGTCAGAGGTAGTGATTTCGACACATGCGTTGAAGTTGATTACTACTGTTTTTCGACTACAGATAGTTAACTAGGCTTCGGTTTCGGCTGGCCGTGCAGCGGAGCTGGGTCAACCATCAGGACTGCACCTCGTTAACCCCATTCTTCTACAGCCTAAGTAAAAGACATCAATGTTCGAAATGAGGGTCGCGCCCGGACTGCCGTTGGTTCCTGCGTACTGAAAGTACGGTGATTTCTTCAGCGTCGTACCTTGACGGACATACGTACGGGCGAGGTAGTCATAGTCGGGTAGCGGCAGAAGGCTACTTATCACCAGATTGCCATAATTAAATAGACTGACAACCTATCGACAGATTTCACCGACTTCGGTGAGGTGCAAAAATGCAATGCATGGGCTTGTCCTGTTCCTATAAGAGACATGGTGGCCCGTACCATCAGCCCATGCTGGAAATAAGTACGTTGCAAAGTTAGTGAAAGCGTACATCACCGGTCTAAGTATAACCCACGAAAAGCGCGCGCTGATGGAATTTGTCAAACTGCAGTCGATCGAGATGGGTGGGAACATTGCGGACAGGGTCACCCGTCTCCGCAAAAAAATATAAGTCGATATAAAGTTCGCACCCACTAATAATGAAGGTGCTAGAATAAAGCAGGCCACCACCGTCAAATTGCCGGCTGTGCCCGGTAGAATCCTAGCCAAGCGAGTACCAGAATCTTTTCAGAAGTCCGACAGTCACAATAGGTGTCCACTGTAGAGATACATATTGTATGATTTGTTTTGCCGTACTTCGACATCTCCAGTTACAGGTTACAGCCTAGCATCTCGTGACTTACTCAGCACCAGACTGAAGAGAACCGTTTGCAAATAATGTCACGTTGTCTATTCAGGTATTAGTTTCACTACACTGCGGAGCTCAAACACTTTGAAGTTCAATCCAGCGGTAAAGACGGCGAATCCAAGTGCGCTGATACCCGATAGGAATGCGACGGCGATAGTCGACCCAGTCAGCTTGTTTGTATCAGGGCGATCCGATTGCTCAATTTGAAAGCACATGCATCCCATTCGGCACGAACGAAAGCGAATAGAAAGTTCGCTGTGTGACATGAGGTTGGTAAGTGACTATATCTCGCAAATTTTGTTACTAGCCAAGGTCAATACATGCCTAAGATCAAAAAACCACTACGTAAGTGTTTCAGAGGGGTTTGATAAACAATTGGTGGATTTATTGCTGGGCAACGTCTCGCTTTTGACACAAAAGCTTCGTCAGGCCAAGTGAGTAAGTAAGTAGGTTGACTGGGCTTTAAGGCAGTCAGGAAACCAGTCCGTGAGATTCCTTATGACTAGTGACGTGATCAGTGCTGGGTCTTCAGTCTGATGTCCCTGTTTGTTGATTAGTGGGATGACTAAGCATTACGATAGATCGGTTAGGGGGGGTTCGTCTTTATGATGAACCCGGATTTCTTCGTCCCTGCTTCTTCAGTCTAGGACACCTTAATGGAAAATTCCTCTTAGGGTCGTTCACAGATTTCGTTCACCTGTGTTCGTCCAAGGGTGCTGGGACAATTAGTTTGGGAATGGGGGTGGGGTGGTTAATTGGATCTAACGCTACTTGGATTTTGTACTTTTAGACCCAGGCGATTTCGCTGATAACTGCACACCGCCTCGTGTCATCTCGGCTGATCGAAGACCGCTCTCCACACGTTTGCAAGTTCTACCTCCTCTATTCTATTCACACTGGGATGCTTGGCGATTTCCACCGCCTCGGCCACCAGTCGCTGTGGTGTGAATCTTAAACCCCGTCTCAGGATGTCCATATTTTCTAAATCTATCTTATGCCCAGTGTCTAGAGCATGCCCTGCCATTGCTGAATCTTCGACTAACGCTTGGTATTCCTCTGCGTTTCTCGGTGGTTTGTTAATGGAACGCTTATGCTCACCGATTCTGGTGTGCAACTCCCTGGCTGTCTGACCTATATAAACCTTCGTACAATCGTTATATTTTATTTTGTATACACAGTTCCTAGTCCTACCAAACGGAGGGCGATTCTCCAAACGCACCAACAACTTCTGGAATGC
>NW_008751985.1:301512-307293 GCF_000715545.1 Opisthorchis viverrini | reverse complement strand
CACTATCTGTTGATTTCCGGTATACAGTGGTTTTTAATTTCCCACCACTCTTGTGTGTCATGCAGTCAAGAAAAGCTAGTGTACCCGATGTGGACTCTAGCTCCATGCTAAACTATGCTAAACTATGTAAGTGCTTCATCTATAATGAGTGTGGATCCAGAGAGCAAAACATGTGTTTGTGATGTATGTAAACAATGAGTGAATGCAACTCTCAACATTTTAACATATACGAAGAGCTCCGAAGTATGATGTATTTATCGATCTTGTCTTCATGGAGCACGTCGGTGACTGCCGAGGTACGATGAACCAATCATTCAACTTTCTCAACTCAAAATCACCAGAAGATTATGCATATCAGCCGTCCAAAAAAGCAGTCCACATAACAAAACATACCTTCTAAAGAATGGTGTGACTTCGTGCATGTGTTTTACTTCCAGATCAACTATCCTCCCCGCGCGTTTCAGAGCTTTGACTGCCTCATCGTGTGTACTGTTTCGTAGATCTTCACCGTTCACACTGAGGATCGCGTCACCGACGTTCAACTGCCCGGTCTGCTCGGCAGCCATTCCCTACGAAACGAACAAACATCTTACCGAGTTCAGATAATATGAAAAAACGGTGGAAGCACTATAGCAGAAATAAATTAGGACTCAAACCTAAATTCGCATTCTTTCAGACTGGTCTATATTTTAGGAACTTCAAAATATTGAACTTTCCGTTGAGATCAATGCTTACCCTAGCTAGCCCACTATTTTTCGGGGCACTAAATAGAAGTGCCAGTTGACCTTCGATGTGTCCGTTTGAGATAAACCCAACCAATCCAGTAATAATTCCTAAATCAAGATACGCCATTTCACAGGAAAAATATACTTACACTCAAGTGAAGGTAGTAAATGGCAAGTAGGCAACTAGTAGGTATCCTTAATGCATCTTCAGAATTGTGTAATACTCTCTCAGAAAAGGTAGTACGCAATGGTGCCGACAGTTTGACCGTCTAACCACACTACTCGGCGTTTCGCGCTTGTTTCCAATCCATCAAAATCGACCCGCAAGTATACTGGCCTTGTTTGCTTCTCTGTGCCGAATATCAGAGACGTGGTCGAGACAGTTGATGAACGAGTTCAATTTACAGCGGAGCGATTCTCTTAGCTTACCGGCCGCACGGAAGCCACGGACCCCTGTGGATGATTGCCCATTTTCACCATAACTCCATGAACATTCCTTTGATTTCACGTCATATTTCACTTTTTGGAGAGGGGTTTGGGCAAATTTTTAGAAAACGTGACCTCCATAACCAAATACACAATCGCCACAATTGATTGTTAGGATACGTTCAAAACACCAGTGGATTAGAAACGGCAAACATTAATGTTCTGTAGTAGTTATATGGTAGAGAAGAGTGGGAACTTAAAACCGTTCTCTTTTCTATTGTTTGCGAAGCTTCAATAATATATGGAGACTCTACAACAGAATAAGCATGAAGTGACGACGAGACTAAAATGGAGTGACAACCAGAGGAGTGGTTTTGTTGAACGTTCAAGCTGCTGTTTTCCGTTGGCGATTTTTTTGCCATTCCTTAATAAATTATCAAACCCTCCCGAAAGTTGGACCACGAGAGTTTTCAAAAGCACCATCGATGGCCAAAACAAAATAATGAACAGAAAGCAATAGAAGAATGCACACAAATGCCAATGAGATTAGCTCTATCAAAACTTCACCCGCGAATCTCGCTAACTATGGAACACTATGGAACTGCAAAAACATATTGACCACCGCCAAATGGTTAAAGTTTTGTGGATAATAAAAACGGTTTGATAATACGCCTGATGGTGTATCATATTTGATACCCTTCGTAGTTAGCAGTTCGTCAACTTCAGCACCTTCCATATTTCCTGTTTAATTCTGGTGAGAAAGGAAGTGGCGAAATTCTAAATCCAGTATCTCTCCCTATTGAGCTCATCTGATCAAACTGATCTCATACAAACCACCCTCATTTGCATTACGCGAACATCAGAAGTGTCTAAGCAATAATTA
Organism: Opisthorchis viverrini; assembly: GCF_000715545.1. NCBI lineage: Eukaryota > Metazoa > Platyhelminthes > Trematoda > Opisthorchiida > Opisthorchiidae > Opisthorchis > Opisthorchis viverrini. Next base: position 305,259 of record NW_008751985.1, on the reverse strand, counting down.
ACAGTTACATACCTGGAAATTTCATTCTGTAAGTAAAGCCGACCTGTGCTGAAAAGCTAAGGGGCATGGCACTACTGCTTTATTCAGTTTGGGAATCATCAAGAGTGCGCATCTCATGAAACACTAGGGAGTTTCGGACCTGCGACCTCCCGGCACTTGACCGTTCGGTCACGAGTGACTGGTCACCGGAGTGACTAACTCGCAATTAGACAGGATATGGTGTCACTCATCCTTCGACTACAGTATTCACATCACGTGGTCCTACAAATTGACTGGCTCCTCGAGTGATGACTCTTCAGATGGAATTTTCGCTCGTCGTGTGAATTATTCTTCCTTCTGAGCTTACTTGGCCTCACTTACAGAACGAAATCTTCATAGAAAATTACCAAATCTCTTTACACTATCAACAGTACACGCCCGGAGAGACAGGCACAGACAGCACTTGCCTGGCCTCCCGACGTTAAATACCTAGCTTTCAAGTAAAAAACAAGCGGTTTGCTTGACGAAACGCAAGTTAGGGACAACCACACATCTTTCTAAACTGCAAATTCTTAACTTTACATAGCCACTGCACTTTATACACACGAAGTAACCACTAACCGCTATGTGGATTCACCACGTTGCGCTGTAGTGTACCTCAGTCACCGATCTGCAGGGTTATTGAGCATGTGACGCGTGCGTTTCAACCGAAGGGAAATCCCCCACAAGGCACTCACAGAAGTAAGCTGAAACATTCAGGTGCATATCAAATTCCATTATTTCTAGGCAGAAAACGTGCCATATGTATCCTGTTAGTCACTGATCTTGCGAGGGAAACCCCCACTGAGAAGACGTTTTCGTATTTACCGAAAGTAAAGGAGACAGCACAGTAGGATGAACAGAATGGTAGTCGTTATCTACAGTCCACTGATGTAGAAATAGCATGTGCGAAATTAGCACAGAAAGTTCAATGACTCACTCTACAACTAGTCCCACAACAGACTCACTTTGAAAATCTTGCTAATTAATATTGGTGTTTTGTTTTCTCTGCCACCCTTTATACTGATCCCTAATCCGTGGAGTTCTTCTTTTGTGATTCGAACCAAACGTTTAGCAGACGATATGTTTTCATCTGATGGATAGAAAAATAGGAATTCTGTTAAAATAATGGTAGACACTTGACAAGACTGATGCGAATGACAGTAACAGAAAAGTTATCGTATCGCATTATGCAGAAGATAACCATGGATGGATTAAACTCACACAAATCAATGGAGGATCTGCTGGAGGGAATAGGAGAAAGCGCTTTGGATACACCGCCTCACCTGGTAATCCAGAAGTTTATGGAGTTGTTGAATGTAGCCTAAAATGACAGCGCTATGAGGAGCGAAAATATCATAACAGTGAGGATTTGAAAGCTGACTAGTTATCTGCGAACTGCTTGCGGTACCCCGTTAAGCTGCTCCAAAGCTAACAGTTTCCTACCATAAAATGAGCTGCAAAGACGACTGAAAATCGATAACGTTAAATACACTCATTTGCAAATCAATTTGGTCTTCGTGGGGATCTCTTGTTTATGATATTATTTATGAGAATATATGCGATATCTCGAATACCGTACCAATTGAAACATGAGGCGGCTTTTGTACAGCATATTCAGTTGAATAGTATCATAACCGAGATTCAGTTGAGTCACCTGTGAAAACCTAACTGATTTTCAAATGGCTGTATTTGTCAAAATCAGTCCAATTTGGGCTCAAGTAGGACAAAGGGTTGACGGAAATTCGGGGACTGTGTCTACCTGATGAGCCCCAAGAAGAGCGAAACCGGTCGTGGGTTGTCGAAGAGTTTTCAGAAACCTTGTGAGTAGTTTGTGAAAAGGATAATTGGTGATATTTCTTCTGCGGCAGCTTAGTGAAAAAAGATTTCCTGAGAGGTCGTAGACAAGTGGCAAGTGAGCGATGATTTTAATGGTCACTGAAACATGGTGCCTGATGTAACAAGGTTCAAAACGTTTTAAAGGTACTAGAACTGGTCAGATGGCGAGATGGCCCAAGTGGTTAGAGCGCGAATTTACTGACCGGAAGGTCCGTGGTTCGAATCCGACCTCCGCCACTCGACTTCCCCTGTCTAGGCTTGGGCAACCTGGCAGTATCCCAGCCCTCGTGCTTCCTTCGGGTAGCATGGCAGCTAGGCACCAGAAGGGTGCTACAGCTGAACGCTTTCTTTCTTTTTCTTTCAGACCATTTGAAATAAAATACATTCCATAGTAAGGCAAAGCTTTTGACTGGAATTCCATGTCATGTCTCGTTTCGAAGCCACAAACGCATGGGTCCAGACTATTTTCCGCCACGATTTCGGCCAATAGAGATTACGTTTGGGCCACTATAAACACCGTCAGGCTAGACACCAGTTAATTAACACAACAACATGTGAGACCAGAATCAAAAGATAGTCTTTGTGTTTGTATGTGAGGTCGCTCAAAACTTCAAAGCATTTGATTCATTGTCGGATATGTCTGGAGATAGCAAGAATCAACATGACTACCTGTGCTGTCCTAAGACAGGCCCACGCTAAAAAAGTAGGGACAGCCAAAACTGTCGGTACCATATCGCTAAATCAGAGCTGTTCGTATCTTCCAGAAAAGCGACAGACGATACAGATATCCCGACTGCTTTAGGTCGCGCCAAGCGAGGCAAGGCACAACACACACCACTGGCTAGTTTCGCATTGTTGAACATAGTAAACAGCACGCATAAGGATCTGATTAGTATAGCTCGACCCAGATGCTCATCGAAAGAAATGTGTGAAATAGTTTCATAGAATTTATGGGAGGTGCTTCACTTAAATACGCCAAGCGTCGGAAGATGGGCAAGAATGAAGTTGAGGCACCACAAGATGTAAAACGACAGACAGACAGCAACTGAGTTGATGGTTAGAAGATTGGGGGAAAAGGTACGAATACGTGCTCTGAAAGACAAAGTATCCATGGAATAATCAGTTGCATACGAAGTGATTCAACGACGACACGCCCAACGTTGGAAACGAACAGAATTTGATCAAAATTTTATGCTGATTATCTTCGGGTGACTATGCTATCAACAGCAGTGTGTATCGCAAATCTCTCATGTACCCTGAGCTTGGCGTACATGCTTAAACTTATATGCGGTTCATAAATGAAGAATGTCACACAACCAAAATACCAACATATACATTCCTTCATAATCTGAACCCAGATAACAAAGCGGACAACCTTGTCACGAACTGCGTGTTCGAAGCAGCTTCAGGTATGCTTTCTTAAGTAACTACACGCATGTGGCTCCATCCTAGCAGCATATTTGAAATATTTACTTTGAGTAGTGGCTGACGGTTTTCAGGAACCCTATGAGTAGTGATCTATCAAGAAATAAATGTTGCAGTACCCGGAATATCGTGGCAACTGAAGAGACGGTCTGCTGACGGTTTTCAGGAACCCTATGAGTAGTGATCTATCAAGAAATAAATGTTGCAGTACCCGGAATATCGTGGCAACTGAAACATGAGACGGTCTGTGTGCGGCACACTCATTCGAAGAATAACATAAGGGAGAGATTCAATGGGGTCTCTTGCAAAGCCGGTGTGATTTGTGAATGGGTGCACTTCGTCACTTGCATGCAAATTAGTGACCAAGTAGGATATAAGGTTGTTGGAAACTTAGTGCGCCTGAGTGATGAGTATCAAGAAAAGAGAAACCGGTAGGGGTCTGTCGGGGGGGGGGGGGGGGGGGGA